>NC_065433.1:12860521-13061599 GCF_024362695.1 Pectinophora gossypiella
CACAATCCCGTTATTGAAAACCGCCTCAAAATCGGATCATTAGTTTAAAAGATAGGTGGTAACATTACTTTGAACAAACGCACACACAAACATCTCTCACCCTAAACGTATATACCTGCTCCGTTCCGTCGTGAGTAATAAATGTAATTAAAATTATACTAACCGTAATTAACAACACTTTGCTTTACTTAATACATAACATACATAAACTGCCTATATACGTCCCACTGCTGGGCACAGGCCTCCCCTCAATCAACCGGAGGGGGTATGGAGCATACTCCACCACGCTGCTCCACTGCGGGTTGGTGGAGGTGTTTTTACGACTAATAGCCGGGACCAACGGCTTAACGTGCCCTCCGAAGCACGGAATCATCTTACTTTTTCGGACAATCAGGTGATTCAAGCCTGAAAAGTCCTTACCAAACAAAGGACAGTCTCACAAAGTGATTTCGACAATGTCCCCATCGGGAATCGAACCCGGACCACCAGATCGTGAGCCTAACGCTCTAACCACTAGACCACGGAGGCTGTTTACTTAATACTACCTGATTATTGAGTGATGGGTTCAACTTTATGAATTAAATGAGGATTAATTGGATGAATTTGATTCACTTGACCACACAATCCACGTGCCACTTATAGTCGATCTTGATTTTTCTTTAATCTTCGCCAATCACTTCGTATTAATTTATCTACAATTTATTGATTGTGATCTTCTCTGAAATCTGGCTCGAAGGACCATGAATATGCCTGATATGCCTTTTTACTGATTTTTAAGGGATTTAGGTAGCAATGAAACAGCACCGTGTTCGACGTAATTACGTGTAATCAATGGAACCGAAAAAAAAAACGCCTGTCAAAAACAATTAACTAATAAAAACTATTGCAAATAAATTGCTATTATAAATTGAAGAGGCGTTTCGAACAATATTTATTCTAAACACTAATATTGTGGCGCCCCCTAGTGAGTTACAGACATGAAACCTGTCTAATAACATGAACTCATCAAACACAAACCCGTTATTGAAAACCGAATCAAAATCGGATTATTAGTTTAGAAGATAATTAGTAACATTTCTTTGCACAAACGCACACACAAACATCTCTCACCCTAAACGCATATACCTGCTCCGTTCCGTCGTGGGTAAAAAAAATACAAAAAAAAAATAATATTTTTTATCATGGTTAATGATAACTTTCCCTTAACAGCACCGCCATTTTGAATTTCGGGTGCACTAGGGCTTGCCGATCAAAAAATGACTATCGATAATCTATCCCGACCGAGAGTCGATCGATAGCAAGACTATTGATAACTCGGAAAGTGGGAACATTTTCGATTTTATTACCTAAGTGCAATACAATCGATAGTATCGTTGCGGATTAATAACAAACTATCGATAATTTTGCCCTCAGTCAGTAGTATTGCAACACTCCGATAGTATGGTTATTTTGAGTGGGCTGATTGTCTAAACTGAATTTCAATAACTCAAAAGTCCATGGATTTAGATTTTTTGAAAAGCTATTTTTTTATTTCTACCAATCAAAATCGTAGTTGAAAATGATTATGATCGATAATCGATACTGAACTATCGATAGTTTGAAACACTAGCGTGCCTTTTTCTATTCGCGAGCCCTGGCATCCTGGTACAGGGTATAAATCCCATTAACTGTCCCAATGCAATTTGCAATTCCGTGCTTCGGAAGGCACGGTTGGTCCCGGTGACTACTTACTCATGTAAGAAAGTAGTTATTACATGAGTCATGTCAGGGGCTTCTGGCGGCTCAATAGTTACCCTGACACCAGGGTTGATGAGGTTGGTAATCCACCTCACAACCCACACGATAGAAAGATTTAAAAAAATACTGTTATGTGTTTTTAATTCCTTGTACGCAATAAAGTATTATTGTATTGTACGAAAGTACTTATTTTAAGATTACTTTTACCATGTCATAGTAAAAGTAAAGTTATGTTAGGTAGGTACTTTACTTGAGAAATTGATTTTGTCTTTACTATGTTGTAAACGTAACATTAATGTCTCGTTAATAAGATACACAATCACTTGCAGCTGCTCGTATCCCTAATGGGGTGGGCAGAGCCATAAGTAATCAGAACATACTAACATAATATCACGCCCGTATCACTAAGGGGTAGGCAGTCACAACGGTACTTGAGAAATTTATTTTGCTTTTACTATGTTGTAAATCCCCAAGGAATTCTAACAAGCCTCTGACGTTGCCGGCCGCCTCAGGGAGGCACCCCGTCTGGCCAAGGTGCCGGACCCGGTAGTTGGCGGCTCCTTCACACTCCAGTAGCACATGGGCCGTTGTCTCGTCCATGCAGGTTCTGCACAGGGGCTTGTCGGTGACACCTAGTGTAAACAGATGTTTGTTGATATCACCGTGACCACACAGCTACACCTGCTACCTGCAGCTGTTACCTGTATTAGTGGAGACCTCTTAACATTTAGAATTCTTTTGGAGAGACAACTATTGATGTTGGGTAGTGCCATCTTAGCCTGCCTGCATTTATTTACGGTGGTTCATAGTCTGGTGTGTTTGTTCATTCCCAAATACCCTAATACCGAACTAGCTTTATTTGCGGATGATACAGCCATCTATTCTTCGTGCCGTGGTCGAGTTATGATGACCGGAATTCTCCAACGCGCCAATGCCTTGGGCAAGTAGTTTCGCAAATGGAGAATCAAGGTAAACCCGGAGAAAAGTGCAGCGGTGTACTTTTCAAAGGGCTATTATAATACGTCACGGTCACGCTGTCAACTTAAGTCATCAAGATGTCTGGCAAGCCGATCCCTTGGGAGGAGCAAGTCAAATATCTCGGCGTAGTCTTAGATAGACGTCTTACTTTCAAGGCCCATATCAAACGTGTGCGCGATCGCGCCACGTTTGTAATGGGCCGTGTTCATTGTCTCCTTAACAAGCGTAATAAATTATCCCTTTGGAATCTACACGACTTGCATCCGTCCGATCATGACCTATGCAGGGGTAGTTTTCGCTCACGCGAGTCTCTCTCAAATCCACCGTCTACAGGAAATACAAAATCGTTCGTGGTTCCATCGCAATGAAAATCTGCACATTGACCTAAGTCTGCCAACCATTGCCCAATGGCTCAAATTAGTTTTTTTGATTCTGCTCCGCACCAACCAAATCCCCTGGTAGTTGCGGCTTCCGAATACATCCCGCTTAGGAACGGTACTGAATAGCATCGGCGTCCGAAGTATGTAATACGATCCCGACGACCCGATTACTCTAGCCATAGAATCAGCCAATCAGCTCGCGACAACAAACATTTCAGGACCCCGATACCGACACCGCCGGCGTGGTCGACGACTTCCCTCAATCAGCGCTTATCGCTATCGACTTACTAGGGTCGTTTAATTCTTTCAAATATTTTTCCTCTCAGACGACGCCCTGAGCCGAGGTTCGCGCCCAACTGGGCACCCTCAGGCCTGTTGTCTTAAACGTTGTACCGGGTGAGAGCCTTCAGCGCTCCCCATTTGTCCGGCCAAGTAGTTAATGTCATTTGCGGCAAAACTTCGATAAGTCACGTCAAAAAAAGGTGTGTTTGTTGGCTGCTCTCGTTCGTAGCAGCGAGCGGACCTGTCCGAATGAGATCGGCAATATCGGTTCCGGACCGATGGCTCCCCTTCTGGCCAACTCGTCCGCCGCGTCGTTACCTCTTGAATCGCTGTGTCCTTTGATCCATTGTAAAGTGAGGTGTTAGTACTTGCACACCTTAGTCAGTGATTGGTGGTAACTGTGTATGAGTAGTAGTAGTTGTTTAGGGCCTGCAAAACTCTGAAAGTATTCTAATGAAACTGTCCCGTACCTAGCTAGCCATGAACGCATTCGCCGCTAGCGTGATGCCCATTTGACCTGGATGACGGTGTTAAGGGAGCCTGATATTACGTAATCATAAAATAAAGCATACTACACAAGGAGACGAGATGCATTGTAAAGTACATTTCTTTATCAACTATTAATGTAGGTAATCGACTACATTTTTGGACAAAACTTGTACAACAAAGTGACTCTGCCCACCTCAGTAGCGCAGTAAGTGTGATATTAGATATGTGTAATTACTTGTAGCTCTGTCTGGTCCATTAGGGATAAAGCCGTGATTTATGTATGTTCACATCTTGTTCTATCCTATTGGTTGTGAGGTGGATAACCAACCTCGTCAATCCTGGTGCGAGGGTTATTATTGAGCCGCCAAATGCCCCTGACATGGCTCATGTAACGACTACTTATTACATCAGTAAGCAGTAACCGGGACCAAAGCCCATTGTTTTTTTAACTATTGTGTCTGGAAATCTTGGCCTCACAAGGATGAAACAAAACAATTTAAAAAATATTGATTAATATGGCCATCACTGGCACGTTTACCCTTTACTAGGGCAGGCATAAATAAAAGAGGTGGTAGCTGTTCACTCAAAAGTTAAATACCTTGAACAGCTGATTGCTACGTAGTGTTGTGCAAATTTGAATTTATTACATGAAGACCTGGAATTCAATTGCTCATAACTAATGCAAATATGAATTTAGGCGGCCAATACTCTCGCATGTGATTTGTAGATAGTGACAGAGTAGGCACACTTCGGGTTGATACCCCCGTTCCGTTACACCCTGTATAAGTTGTTTTTATCCTTACATTATTATGATGGATGAACATAATTATGTGTATATGTATGTAACACACAACAACCCGTTATAACTGGTGTTAGTGACATGTTAGTGGTGTTAGTGACCCATACCTTCTTGTATGGCTACTGTATGTACTTGTACGGGGTGTAAGTGACATCGTAACGAATACTGAGAGGGATGATTCAGCTGATTATTCTGAGTTAATATCAAGTGGAATATTCCATCGTAAGAGTATAGAATTGAAAATAATTTAAAAAAACTAAAAAAAATCATGAATTTTGCGACGAAAAATTCCACTTGATATTAACTCAGAATCATGGTCTGAATCATCCCTCTGAGTATTCGTTACGATGTCACTAACACCCTGTATATAAAAACTATAACTAAAAAAATATATATAAAAATATAAATATATATTTATATAAAAAAACAAACAAATTTAAATATATACATAACTATATACTGGGTGTTAGTGACATCGTAACGAATACTGAGAGGGATGATTCAGACCATGATTCTGAGTTAATATCTAGTGGAATTTTCCGTCGCAAAATTCATGTAATTTTGAGTTTTGTTTTTAATTATTTTCAATTCCATATTGTGCTTTTAGCTGCATAGAACCCAAATTTCAATAAAAAAAACAATAATGACAAATTATCGAAAATTTTCGATGTAATGGAGACAACAGCTGCTCGAACGGGTCAACGGCCACACGCACCGCGCGCCGCGCGCCCCGCTCCGCACGCCCCGCTCCGCGCGCCCCGCGCCGCACGCCGGCGGCGGCGCGGCGGCGGCGCGGCCTACAAAGTAGGCACTACGAACCGATCCTTTTTCTTTCTCTGTCTATCGTAAATTATAAATTTATTTTATTCTTATTCTTAAATGGACGGATAATCAACAGGCATAAAATTTATGGAATACACGTCAATTTTAAGCAGAAATCTAAAACAACCGACAGAATTAAGTTGACAGCACACGTCAAACGGTTTGCATACCAGCGAGATACCTTTTTAATTCGACCGGGTTATTCATTCATTTACTCATAGGAATCGGGGCCATTATCTACCTAAAACAGTTGAAACAGTAAATAATTGTATTCTTTGTTGTCATTAGAATAACTAACAACCAACTAACACAACCACCACAGATTAGATAATTAGTTACCTACTATGTCAACCATCCACCAACTTAGTATGTAAGTACCTACGCAAAACCTCGCTACACAAAAATCGAGCGAGATCGCGTCTAGAATTGGGCGGACACTCCGCCAGAGTGTTGCCTATCGATATTCTATCGATACCTAGTTAAAAAAAAACCAATAGTAGGTACCTATCGATAGATCTTTTAGATCAATACCCATTATTGTTACAAAGCAAGACCTATCGGTACTATCGCTAGTATCGATCTAAATGTACTATCACTACTTTCGATAGTTTAGACAATTTTCAAGTTCAACAATTGATAATCTACCTATCGATAGTTCGGCAACTCCGCCGCGTAGGCAATGTCGGCATGTTCAAAGAAAAAAATTGTCCGAGAGGAGTGATCTTATTTTTCTTGTTACATGTTGGTACCGAGGTACTAAGTACTAAGTTATTCGTGGTTTTAAGTCTCATTGTTAAATCATCAGTAAAGAACTAATTAAACCTATCCTGTTCTGTGTACAATATTCATGTAACGGCTACGTGCTTACATAAGTACCTAGTAGACGGGAGCAACGACTTAACGTACCTTCCGAAGCACGGATCATTTTACTTTCGGACAATCAGGTGATCAGCCTGTAACGTCCCAACCAAAGGCCTTATAAACAGATTTTTGTGATATGTCCCCACCGGAATACGAACCCGGACTCTCCGCATCCCATCGCTCAACCACTGGACCACATAGGCCAAGAAGGTTCTAAGACATAATTAAAGGATCCTGGGACGCAAGACCTCCGAGTTAGGGCTTGTTTGATCTGTCTTGATGGATACTCGGACGTGAATAGCCTCACGGATCAAGGGCAACGCGCGCCAATAAAGTAGGCATTACGAACAGATACTAGGTATTTCTTTGAGTTGATATCAAGTGAAGTTTCCTGTCGCAAAATTCATAAAAAAGTTAGATTTATTCAGTCCCATATTGTGTTTTAAGCTGCATAGAACGCACATTTAAAATAAACAAATAAAAATTACTAATTATTAAATTTTATCAATGTCATCAATAATAATAATAACGTATCTACAACTTCAGCTATGCGCAGGTGAATAGCCGGCGCACGGGTCAAGGGCAACGCTCGCCAATAAAGTAGGCATACGAACAGATACTATTTCTTTCTCTGTCACTTGCACCATAAACATACTTCTCTCTCTCTGTCTAGTCGTCGGCTCGACTCGGCCGCGGCCGGCGCGTCGTCGGCGCGCCTTTGATGCTTTGCGCTAACGCCGCCGCGCGCTTCCGCTCAGTCGAATACTAAGCTTGACCCGAATCGCGTGATGTTTTTCGAGGATATTTTTTTCGTGTTTGTGAGTGTTTGTTTCATTCTGTAAATGAGTAGTGTCGACTATGATGATAGATCATAGACCATTTACTGCGCAAAAGTATGGAAGATTGTTGATGTTTATTAAAGAGCAAGGTGTTGTGTTTGTGAGTGCGTGTGATACCTACCTACCGCGGAGGAAACGCGATGTTGCATACCTACGTGACGTGACATGTTCTAGGGTACCTACCTAGGTACTTCATCCGAAGGAATAACAATTAAGGTAAGGCAAGAGTAGGGTTTTTATTGTTAATAAGTTAGGAACGTTTTAATAACTGGTAGGTAGGTACCGTGCGTGAAAAATCGTGGCAGTAGGTGTTCTACTTCAACAAACTCAACATTTTTAAACGTTGCACCACTAAGCATCTAAATACAAGAGAATGAAAACTCCTACCTAGATAGAACATCGTATCACGCACGCACGCGTAACGTAGCCGTGCGTAGGTTTAACCGATTATTCCCAGTTGCCACCCTATGGATTGCCCCCAGGTGGCAATCGGGAATAAAATTTGCAACAATTCCCAGTTGCCACCTGGCGGTGACTGGGAACCCATTGCCCCCATCCAAGTCGCTGTACATTGCGGCGTGGATCGCCAACACCACCTCACCGCTCTGTATGTCTTGTTGGCGGTCAGGCTTTTGTAATGTGGTTTTATTAGCAAATGTCTGATATTATTAGGGACATACAAACAATATTTTGTTTATAGTAATTACTTTAATCACTTATTATTAATAATCATAAAACCTGGTGTAAAATCATATCACAGATAATTTAAGTATTTACAGTAATTAAAATATCAAACAAAAGGTAACAAACGATATTTTGTTTATAGTAATTGCTTTAATCATTTATTATTAATAATCATAAAACCCTGGTGTAAAATCGTATCACAGATAATCAAAGTATTTACAGTACCTAATTAAAATATCAAACAAAAAATTACTAACACAAAGTAAGTAACTGGCTACCTTACAATACCATTTAGTACATATCACAGGTAATCAAAGTATCATCACATCAATTAGTGATAAAAATAATTACCTATACTTATTTTTAGAATCTTGTATCAAAACATAATATGGATGGAAATCGTAAAATATTTTTTTATCTTAATATTTCGAGTCTTTTTTAGCGTCTTAACATTTCGAGAAAATGTCCCACAGATATAATCTCCTTCTACAAACTCAAGTTGAAGTTCTTGTATAAATTGATCTCGAAATATTGGTTTCGCTTTCCGTTCTTTCAAGGGATTTTTCTGTCTTACTCTGCTATGACGAACAGTGGCATATGCAGAATCATTTTGCAACACATATAGTAAACACATGAGGCTAGGATGAATCGTACCGATTTCGCGATTTAATTTGTTATGCCAGCCTTCTAGACAATTTGTAGTTCGGTGTTGTTGCCCGTATACACACCAAACATCCATAAATCCTTCCTTCAGCCACTGTTTTTCCATATATGTACGGAATTTCGCTATATTCTCATCTTCACAAGGTTTGCGTGTGATGTATGTCCAGCCATTCAAAATTTCAGTTGCGGGCAATAATGGGAGTACCGTGCTAAGTGCCACTTCTCGTATTGTAACTGGATTATTGGATTTTGTGATACCCAGTTCCTTGCCTTTTGCCCAAATCGCTTTATTGTAATGGTAATAGCAACCGCTTACTATTACAGTTGTAAAAACTGATTTAATGGCGTTCATCGCTGCCTTTTCATAATCAGTTTTATATGTTCTCGGATTCCATTCGGGTATTTGGGATTTTATTAATGAAAATAATATGAAGTATGATTGCTCTGTTCTATTACTCACTAGCTTTTGCCCGCGACTTCGTCCGCGTGGCGTGTTATATAAGAGAGAGATCTTTGTGTGTGTGGGAGTGCATATCAAATTTCAAGCATCTAACTTATGCAGTTTAGATTTTTTCATACAATTTTTTTCCCAATAACTCCCATTTTTCAAAATACAGCCAAAAATAAACTTTATATTTACTAAGGTATGCATGCATGCTAGATTGAATCAATTGATTGAATTGATTTTTTTTAATTGATTGTTCATTGAGTTTTAATTTTAATACACACTTCCTCTCTTCCCTTCAACGTTGCTGTGCCCTACAGGGTCCATGTTTTAGTTCCTATGCCTATGTAACACCCCATTGTACTACATGGAATGCAATAAATAATTTAATTGAATTGAATTGAAAACATCTATCTTACGCGGTTTCGATTTTTTCATACAAATGTTTTTTTCCCGCTAACTCCCGTTTCCGTGGGAATTTTGCAATATCCTGTTGCAACTAAGGTTTAAGTTAACTAAGGTACCTGCATGCCAAATTTCAAGCGTCTAACTTAAGCGGTTTAGATTTTTCATACAAAAGGATTTTCCCGCTAATTTCCGTTCCCGTGGGAATTCCGGGAATTCCTTTCTTAGTGCACCTCTACGGTACCTAAGCTATGTCCCTTCCAAATGCCTACATTTAGCCGTTCAGGCTATGCGTTGATATGTCAGTCACTGAGTCAGTCAGTTTCTCCTTTTATTTAGATTTGATTTTTTCATACAAATGTTTTTTCCCGCTAACTACCGTTCCCGTGGGAATTTTGTAATATCCTGTTGCAACTAAGCTTTAAGTTTACTAAAGTACCTGCATGCCAAATTTCAAACGTCTAACTTGAGTGGTTTAGATTTTTCATACAAAAGGATTTTCCCGCTAATTCCCGTTCCCGTGGGAATTTCGGGAATTCCTTTCTTAGTACACCTCTACGGTGTCTAAGGTACCTGCGTGCCAAATTTTAAACATCTTACTTGAATGGTTTAGATTTTTCATACAAAAGGATTTTCCCGCTAATTCCCGTTCCCGTAGGAATTTCGGGAATTCCTTTCTTAGTATACCTCTACGGTATCTAAGGTACCTGCATGCCAAATTTCAAACGTCTTACTTGAGTGGTTTAGATTTTTCATACAAAAGGATTTCCCTTCACTACTCTGCTCCTATTGATTGTAGAGTGATGAAAAGTATACTATGACCTGTCCAGGAGTGTGAAGAATAATTGTACCAAGTTTCATTAAAATCCGTCCAGTAGTTTTTGTTTCTATAAGGAACATACAGACAGACAGACAGACAGACAGACAGACAGACAGACAGACAGACAGACAGACAAAAATTTTACTGATTGCATTTTTGGCATCAGTATCGATCACTTATCACCCCCTGATAGTTATTTTGAAAAAATATTTAATGTACAGAATTGACCTCTCTACAGATTTATTATAAGTATAGAAGATAAGAGCATATAAGAGGGGCACTATGTTGGTACTCTTCACTGTGCTACCTAAATCCCCGTGGATTGAATAGAGCTGTACAAAGGGTCTTGGACAAGACTTAAAGGTACCATCACTATAATAGTCAACAACTTCAGTCAACGTTAATTTTGCTTTATCAGAACAAAAAACTATGATTCTTACTTTATTATCAGAATAATCTGCCAAAACGAAATCTTGATAATCCAATGGGATTTGTACTTGATCAGCCTCTTTACATTGTAGTTTGTCTACACCAGCAACTTTATTGCGAAATCTATACAAAGATGATTTCACACTGGAAAATGTTGGTAAATCATTTACTGTTTCTTCTTCTGATTTTTCGTACGAAGCTATCATTGAATTAAACGTTTGAGGAACAGCAGGAAACTTTTTGTTTATCAACGCTTGTTTGAGTTGATAAAGGCGCTCTTCTTTTTCATTTTTCTTAAAATCGGGTGTACAACTATGATTGACTTCGTGTACAACGATGTTATCCTAATAAATAAAAAAAACGGTGTTACTAAAAATTCTTATGAAATTATTGAATTAATTGTTGCTAATGGGTGTTACAATATTTTCTCAATATTTTTTATATTATACGAATAATAAATATCTCTGGACATTTGCTGAACCCGGACAAATACACAAGACAGTTAAGAAATGGATGGAGGTAGACAGATAATTTTAAAATTCCAACTCTGTCCACCCGCGTTGTTAAAAAAGTGCCGAAACGTTGCGGTTAAATCAATTTTGTAAAATATTGATAATAAGAAAACACGATCTTAATTGGGTTAAAATAGTTATAAGTAGGCGTTAGTTACTTACTTTTATCTTGATAAGCCCTTTGCACTGTTTTTTCCTTTGGGTGCACTCCCACGTTTCTACGTTACTTTGGTTTTTTCTTTTGAAATTGTATTGATGTCCTGCACGAAGAATAATTGTCCCATGTCTTCTTTTTATACACTTAAAGCTATTTTGACCGGAACTGCAAGATGCACTTTGCTCCGACATGATTAAAGATAGCACTAATTTGCGTTTGAATGTAATGGATGTTATTTGTTGAGCAGTGTTACCAGATTAAAATTATACACTACCGTGTATAATTTATAGTAGGTTAGGTGAAAAATAGAATACAATGTTACAGCGTACAGTTTTTTTTAATTAGTTTATTATATAAAAAAACCGGCTAAGAGCGTGTTGGGCACGCACATGAAAGGGTTCCGTAGCAATCCGATGGTCCAACCACTTAAATACTAAAGTTAAATTTTATTTTGCGGTCGACTCCATACATTTTGTTAGGAAAACTATAAATACATAAGTTGGTCGAGTTGTATAAAAACAACTACCTTTGATACCGAGTCCGCTATAGTTTTAGTTGAAAGTACTTACCTAGAGGTATATACAAGATTTTTTTCATAATTATTATTGTAACAGTATTTCAAAAGTTAAGTGGGAAGGACGCTCTAATTTTAACTTTGTTTTAAGATATCCCGAGACTAGGGGGTCATGGCGAAACTATAAGGGTTCCCAGTGGACTACGGAACCCTAAAAACATACTTGATTGTCTGTGATTCGAATTAACACCAGCTTTTTATGATAATGATTATTAACAATAAGTGATTAAAGCAGTTACTATAAACAAAATATTGTTTGTATGTCCCTAATAATATCAGACATTTGCTAATAAAACCACATTACAAAAGCCTGACCGCCAACAAGACATACAGAGCGGTGAGGTGGTGTTGGCGATCCACGCCGCAATGTACAGCGACTTGGATGGGGGCAATGGGTTCCCAGTCACCGCCAGGTGGCAACTGGGAATTGTTGCAAATTTTATTCCCGATTGCCACCTGGGGGCAATCCATAGGGTGGCAACTGGGAATAATCGGGTTTAACGTCTGTGTGCCGCGTTGTTCGACTTACATTGCGGCACAGTAAAAATTCAAAATCTTAATTAAACATTTGCGACAAGAAAAACACCCACCATCGTTTTTAGTACAATCAAATAGGCGTTCCATTTTTTTTTTCGTTACGATGTCCCTAACACCCTGTATATATTTGTGTGTGTGGGATGTGTCTATTACTTTTTTTTGTTCCCCTTATTTTATTTTACTTTTTTGCGCGCTACACTGCAGCTGTATAAGTGTACTATATCCTCTTAAGGTTGAAGGTTGCTGTGAAGGTTGTCTGGAAGAGATCGCTCTTAGCGATAAGGCCGCCTTTGCCCACCTTAGAATAGGTTTATCCTGTAAATGTTTTGTAAATTTGTGTGCAATAAAGTGTTTTTATTATTATTATGTTTGCACGCATGTTTGACTACTCCTAATTATCTTTTTTTGTACAAGGGTACATTTTGCGATTGGAACGTTTTGAGATGGGTGCATTTTCAGATAGGTGCATTTTGAGATAGGTGCTTTACGCGTTAGGTGCATTTTGAGAAAGGTACATTATGCGACGTTTTTCGCCTGCGGTACATTTTGCGAATGGTACGTTTTGTGGCTGATCCAGCCTCTTGTTGGGAAACACAACTAATGGAGGTGTTACATCTCCGTTGGCGCAAAATGTAAATAGTACAGTAAGGGCTGTTTTAGCTGCAGCGTGATCCACTTCATACACGTCTCTTTCTCCTCGTAACGAAATAACTTTGCCATTTTTGGGACATAACTGAAAGTTAGATTCGTCCCCATTGAAAACACGAGCTGGATCCTGTAAAATGTCAAAATAGTTGTGTTCCTTAAGATATAGCTAAACTTTTTGGAACCACCCTTTGATGTCTTTTTCTGATACATTAGCACTGGCTGATGTGACAGCTTCGACAGTGCGTTCACTGAGTTCTGGATGACGGCGCATAAAAAGGTCATACCATTTTTTACCAGGTATGTCATCTTTAAAGGGGTTTTTTCTTCCTGACTTCTTTAAGAAGTTTGCTACACTTAATTGTAAATCAGATTTTCTTTTTGGAAAGCCTTTCCGACAGCAATCTACAACCCACTGTACCAAAACTTCTTCTTCTTCTGTCGACAATATTGGCCTAGGACCAGGTAGATTCTTGCAAGGCTTTCTTAATCGCGACTAGATAGTTCCTCTTGGCACATTGTAAGTTTTCGAGGCCAGTTTTTTGGACATACCTTTTTTAACTGCATCCAAGGCTTTTAGTAGATTTTCGTTTGTGTACATTTTTCGTTTATTTGGTTTATTTTCTTTCTTTGGCTTCATGGTAGGTGGATAAATGGTTCTGAACAAAAGAAAGGAGATGATTAAATTCTAGGAAAACCAATTTATCAGCATGCTTCTGATCCAATTATCAGCACCATGCTGACAAATGGTAAATGCAGTTTCAGCACCATGCTAAGATTTGGATTTTGATAGTATAAACTACTTTTACAAAACAAAATGAATTCTATGCATAAAATGCTGGTAATTTGGAATTTACAAAATATTCGATCCATTTATCAGCACCACGAATTTTACCAATTTATCACCATAACCTCAAATTCTACTCTTCAGATTATCCTCATAAACTATCTCAAATATCAGAGAAATCGGTAGTTTCAATATAAAATATCTAAAAGATCTAATATATCATAAAATGTAAACACGTGAACTTACCGCCGATCACAAGAAACAGGCAAACACAAAAGAGACCGCAGGACACAAAAGTTTGTTTACACAATTTCCGACATTTTGAAGTCTCAAAGTATGGTGTTGCCATTAGTATGATTCCAAAAACATAAATTTATTTATTTATTAATGCGGTAACCCAAATTAGTAACTGAAAACCTTAGAATTTGACAATTTAATCAGAGTGATGATAATTTGGTGCAGTGCTAGCGTTTGGGTTATTCACCCTAGTTGGTGGTTTAGTGGATCTTCCACGGCCACGACTTGCCGACCCGCGACTTGTCGGACTCAAGTCGCGACCTTTTTTGTTTGGCAATCTAAAATAAATACTTAGTAATTAGTACCTATAATTAAAACATTATGCTTGCACAGTATTACAAAAATGTCATACAAGAAAACCGCAAAATTAACCACTATAGATATTTGGATTAGTATGAAAAAAAAATGACACCAAAACGTGCTCCAAATACAAACACCAAAGTAACTGTAAGCTCAAACAAAAAAGAAGCGCGTTCAAGCAGCCATAGAAAGATAATCGCTCCATTTGTATGAACCCTTAAACCCAGATAAGTCGATGGTAGGTTTAGTTACCATGATAAAAGTTGACCAAATTTCGTGTACCCTGTAATCTAAATCTTGGGCATCTGCTGAAATAATTGTTTATTTCGGTAAATAGTTTGTTTCCACGAGTAACTAATAAGTAACGTGATGTATTTAAAACATTTTAAAATATAATGCGTCGTGTAATATTCTGTAATTTGCCTCCATTTTTGTCTCAGGAGACGTTTTTTTGATACGATATTTTTCTCTTAATGATTTTGGAACAAAATCATGGCTTAAATGTTCAGGTTTTTGTAGAAAACAGTAGAGGATATATTCAAGATGTATGCTAATCAATAAAAATAATATATTTTATATACTTACGGCATATTTCTTGTCTAAAACACTCACTCGCAAACACAGTAGTTGACAGTAGACTCGACCAACACTCGTCTGACTTTGACAGTTGTTTTTTTAAAGTTATCAACTCATAGAGAAGAGATGCAAATACCACCTAGTAAGGTTTTTTATAGTACACAATGGCCCCGATTCCTGCAGACACCGCCTAATTTTATTTTAGGTTATATCCGTCATTTTCGTATCCGTCGAAAAGGAAAGGGACGGATGATTCACAGCTCTTAATTTTAGGAAGAATGAGTAAATTAATGTGTCGGGTTATTGACTGACGTAAAATTTTTAGACGGTTGGTTTAGATTTGTGCTTAAAATTGACGTGTGTTCCATAAATTTTATGCTTGTCGATTACCCGTCCCTTTCCTTTTCGGCGGATAAGAAAAGGACAGATATAACTTAAAATAAAATTAGATGGTATTTACAGGAATTAGCACCAATACTAGTATAATTTTATAATCTATACTAGCTTGTCAAACTAGTTAATCCATAAAATTGGTCACCCTAACGGAACCCCGACTAATGGTAAGTATAGCTACCATCGACTCCTGAGGTGAATTTGGAATCGGTAGCTATAATTACCAACGACTGTAGAGTGGTTAACCTGCGTGGTTAAAGTTGTATTTTCTCACTCCAAGTAAAAAGAAATTAATCATGACATGATAATTAAGTCTTGTTAAATAACGTGTTTTGTAATCTACCGTCATTCATCAAATCTTTCAATATTCAACATTCTTTGTTGTAATCTTTTTAAACTGATTGAAAGAAAGTCATGTGAATACAATAATACAGTGAATTCTTTTGTTTCATGTCATAATTTGACACGTGGTTCGGCAACTAGTGGATTGCAAGCGGCGATGCAAGTGGCGCGGGCTGAGCTGTAGTCGTGTAAAGTGACGACATCATGGCAGCGCGTTGTATACCAGCCGGACTTGCTGCACTGGCGCTGTTGAAGACCTAAACCATGTCACAAGACCAGTGGTTGATCTTTTATTGGAAATTCTTCTAAGTTCTCGTGAGTCGTATCTGTTTTACCTGATTTGAATAATGGAAAGTTTTAATAGGATACAAACGAATATAGTGCAGAAAGTTCTCTTTTATTATCATTAGTTAAATTGGGAATCGTAATGAAGTGAAATAAACATTGCGAAGTAAAATTATTTGGATTATGATTAAATGAAATAGGCTTAGAAAATGCCCGAAACAGAGTAAATCATTACTGAGAAAATTGGAGCAAAACATTCTAAATGATGAACATACAGAGTCGCACAGTGGATCGAAAATCGAGTTTCATAGACATAGCCCCTTATTTAGAAAAACATCTTCGTTTTTGTTGGAAACCAACAAAAAACCCTTAGATAAGCCCTAATAATGTCATCATCTGTTACGATACAGATACAAAAATATTTTTTTCAAAAAAAAAAAAATGTATGGGAGAAAGCACAAAGTATTTTTTTCTCCGCTTTCGAGCGAGTGCCCGTTATATCCTCTGGCATGATTAATGACCTATTTTTTACTACCCTCCCACATATTTCACACATGGGGCACGCGATGGACTTCTAGTGTGTTTTAGAACATAAGTGGAGGCAATTGAAACGATATATAATGCGATTGAAATAAGTTTACTTTGTCGTATGTCCTATCACAATGACGGTCGAATGAGATGTGTCGTTATGCAGTTTTTGCTCCTGATGCAAAGTAACGCGATGTTTTTGTGTGGCGTTGCTCTTAAATAATGACAAGGCGCTAATGGAGTGTGCGCCTGAACATCTTCCCGCCTCGTTGAAAGGCGACTTTCAACCCCGAAGTTCTTCAGTGGTTGGCAATGGGCACAGACGAACCAGAGGTCGTCGCACGCATCCTTTAATGGTATTGACATCTGCAACTCTCGATACTCCATCTGGTCCCGGGAATAAACGTAGAACTCGACCGAGTCGCCAGCTCAAGGGAGGTAAGTTGTCTTCTTGGAGTAGAACCAGGTCTCCTACAATTAACTTATCCATATTGGCCTTCCATTTAAATCTCTGCTGTAGCTCTGAGAGGTATTCTCGCTGCCATCTTTGCCAAAAGTGGTGGCGAATCATCTGCAGGCGATTATAGCGTTGCAGTCGGGATTCATTGCAATCTTCAAAGCTCGGTGACGGCAGCGCAGTCAGCGGTCTTCCGATTAGGAAGTGCCCTGGAGAGAGGGAGAGGAAATCATTAGGACAGGAAGATAAGGGGCACAAGGGACGACTATTCAATATAGCTTCCACTTGCGCGAACAAAGTAGAAATTTCTTCGAAAGTTAGGTGGCTATTGCCAATGACACGTCTGAGATGATGTTTAGCTGACTTTACGCCGGCTTCCCAGATGCCGCCGAAGTGAGGAGCGTAAGTAGGTATAAACGTAAACTTTATTCCTTGTTGACTTGCAAAATCAGACAGCGGCTCCGCACTATCCTTTAAAAACGTTCCTACGTCCTTTGCGGCTGCTACAAAGTTACGACCGTTGTCGCACAATATTTCTGCTGGTTTGCCCCTACACGCAATAAACCTTCGAAGTGTCATTACAAAAGGATCTTCATTTATAGCGGAGGCAAAAAATAAGCACAAGTAACATTTAATAAGCCGACTACCACGGCCCTTGCGGTTTAGGATATGAAATGGGCCCGCGAAGTCTAAGCCAACAGACAAAAAGGGAAAGTCAGGGTTTACTCTTTGGGCTGGAAGATTGCCCATTTTAGGGACTAAAGTTTTACCTCTCAAGCGCCTACATCGAGTACAATTATTAACCGTACGCCTAGCAAGATGTCTTCCACTAACAGGCCATACTGTTTCCCTGACCGCTGCAAGTAATAATTGTGGACCAGCGTGCATGTTGTTTATGTGCTCCCGTTGAAACAAAAGTTTAGTCAATTGATGTGTTGAATGGAGAAGAATAGGATGTTTCCTCTCATAGCTGCAGTTTGATGCTTCTAGTCTACCACCAACACGAATCAAATTGGATTTATCTAAAATAAAAAAAAATAAAAAAAATAATAAAAATATGTTTATTACTCTCACATCAACACGATAACTGGTAATTAACAATAAAACAAGATTAAGATACAGTGGTTGGTGAGAGAGACTGGGGTCTGTGAGAAGCGTTAGCTTGTAGTACAGAACCCCAGGCTCCCCCCTCGGATGATTAGTGTCTATAGCTACTTATTTTATGTTTATATAACACAAATTAGCAAAAAAGGTGATAATGATAATATTTTACATTTAGTGTTCAATGGTTTGTCTTTGGATAACAAGTCATACTCAACGGGAAATGATTGACGCTGAGCCATCACGCAAAGCGAGTTGAAAGACTCAGTCAAGTCTTCAACTGATAATGGACCTAAACGTTTCGTTTTAGGGTTTCTTAAATTATATAAAAATCTTTTAACGTAGGCAAATAATCTTTGTAGTTTATTTAATGACGAGTATCTTTCGAAATTAATTAACGGTTCAGTAATGATAGCTGGATTTGATTTTATTTCAGGTAAATTATCGCACTTATTTTGCTTTAGAACTGGCCATGCAGCTTCATTTTGCTGTAAAAAATCAGGTCCGTACCACCACAAATCCATCGGCATCAAATTGCACGCGTCTACCCCCCTGGAGATGAGGTCCGCGGGATTGGACGCGGTAGGCACATACCGCCATGACGATTGCTCGGTGTTTTCCAATATTTCGCTAATGCGATTAGCAACGAAAGACTTCAATTTATTTAGTGTTAAATCATTATTAATCCATGCAAGCACTATGCTTGAGTCACACCAGTGAACAATGCGTCCCGGCCTATACCGAAGAGAATCCAATACAGACTTGCTCAGTCTGGCTGCGAGCAAAGCAGCACACAAATCTAATCGCGGCATAGTAGTGGGTTTAATAGGTGAAACTTTCGATTTAGCGCACAGCAACCTGACCGTGACGTCATCATTATAATTGACCGTGCGCATGTAAATGCATGCTCCGTACGCACATTGAGACGCATCGCTAAATGAATGCATTTCTATCAGTTTAGGTGCGTCGCACACTACAATTCTCGATACATGTAAGTTATTAGACAGATTAAATTATTTGAGAATTTTTCCCAATCTTCTTTTATTGCTTGGGAGACGGGTTCATCCCAGTCAATTTTTTGTTGCCAAAGCCTTTGTAAGATAATTTTTGGTTGTATCACAACTGGACTTAACAGACCTAACGGGTCGAATATTTTTAATGAATTAGACATAATGAACCTTTTAGTTATATTATTTTTATCTGTAGAAAATGTTTTTATTGGAAAGTGGAAAGTGTCCGTAGATGGACTCCACCCAAGACCAAGTGTACTTGATGACTCACTGATTGTTAATTTATCTTGTGTTTGTTCTGTTTGTATATTTTTAAATAAATTGGGTAAGTTAGACTTATATTTTCGTAAGTTAAAACAACCGGCTTGTAAGGCCTTTGATATTGAATTTAGTATATAACGCAACTGATGTTCATCATTGGCACCAGTGATGAGGTCATCGACATAAAAGTCCTTTTGTATAATATTTTTAATTAGTTCGTCAGTGTGCTCCTCACCTAACTGCCATAAACAACGTGTACTTAAATAACTCGCGCTTGCAGTTCCGTAAGTGAGAGTATTTAATTTTAGTGTACGAATGGGCTGCGACTCGTGTTCCCTCCATAAAATTAGTTGTAAATCGCGATCTTCTTCGCAAACTGAAACCTGACGGTACATCTTCTCGATGTCACCGGTTAACAAATATTTATATTGTCTGGCACGAATTAATATGGAGAAAAGCGAATCTTGAACATTTGGGCCCACCATTAGTATGTCGTTCAGCGAATAGCCGGAGGAGGACTGAGCGGAACCGTCAAACACGACGCGAAGCTTAGTTGACTCACTGTCTTCTTTTAGTACGGCGTGATGACATAAGAAGTATGAAGTTTCCGGTTTATTTATTGAAGATAAAGATAGATGATTTAGGTCACCATATTCATTAATGAATTTTGCGTATTCCGATTTTAAAGTTGAATTTCGTTTGAATCTTTTTTCTAAGTTCATGAATCGTTTATTAGCTAATTTATAGGTATCGCCTAAGCAATCTGGAGTGTCAATCAGGGGCAATTTTACATTGAACCTGCCTGATTCGTCTCTTGTAGTGTGAGTTAAAAAATGTTTTTCGCAAGCTTTATCATTTTCGCTTAATATTGGTTTGCTGGGTACCTCCTCTAGGTCCCAGAATTTAGTGAGATTATTATCGATTTCATTTTGAGTAGATTTAGATATAAGTGCATGATTACAATGAATTTTTTGATTTGAATTATTTATGTTTGTAGGACCGGACACTATCCAGCCAAATTTAGAGCTTCTTAACTTTGGTTTGTTTTCACCGAGAGAACGTTGCTCGTTCCCCAATATGTCCCAGAATATATCAGCCCCTATGAGAACATCAATCGGTGCTGGCTGATGAAAATTGGGATCGGCTAATTGAATATCTTTAGGCAAATTTAGATCATGTAGATTAACTTTACTTTTTGGTAAATAACCAGTTAATTCATTTAGAACAAAACATGACAATGCTATTTTGAATTGACTATTTAGAGAATTTATTTGTGGATTACAACTCTCCACTGCTTTGATTGAACAATTGTTACCAATGCCGATGACCTTTAGTGTGTCAATCGGATTGGATTTGAGTGCTAATTTGTCCTTTAGAGTTTTGCTGATAAAAGATGATTGACTTCCACAGTCCAATAAAGCACGAACCTGAACCTTTTGACTAGTTACTGGATTCGAAACTTCAATGAAAGCGGTAGATAAAAGTATTTGTCCTGGATTTTGATTACAAAAGTTAACAATGGACTCGTTTTCGGCATCGAGACTTGCATTGTTATTACTGACTTCTAAGTGATTGTGCAGCAAACTGTTGTGCTTCTTTTTACAATCGCGACATGGACCCATACGGCAGTCGCTTGCGAAATGACCTTGTCGTAAACAATTCATACATAGTTTATATTTTGCTACATCAGCCAAACGCTCCTCAATTCCTTTTGACTTAAATACTAGACAGTCATAAATTTTATGATTATCGTTACAAATTATGCACATGTAGGTAGCGTTTGGTTTGTAAAATGTTTTGTTAGTGCTCGCAAATGACCTTGTAAAAGGTGTATGACCTTGCCTTTGATTACTTGGTAAAACGTAATTATTACGAGACGTATTAGATGGCAAGTTTTTAATAGTATTATTTTCTTGTTTATTATTATTGCGATTTAGAGACTCGAGTACATCAGCTCGATCTATTAAAAACCTTTTGAACTGTTCTAATGTTGGTACATCGCCCTCTAATGAATTACGATGTTCTTCCCATTTTATAAGAGTGACGCTATCTAATTTGGAAGAAAGCATGAATATTATTAAGACGTCCCATTTGTCTGTTGGTTGACCCAGGCTATCTAATGCCCTTAAATTTTTAGTAACATGGTCAACTAGAAATCGCAACGACCTTTCGGATTCACGTGGAAGCGGCTTTACATTGAAAAGTGAGTTCAGGTGGTGATTGATCAAGACTCGTTTATTATCGTAACGACTACACAGCAACTTCCACGCTTCTGCGTAGTTTGCCGACGACACCTCCAGATTAGAAACTATTCTAGCAGCATCGCCTTCTAGATATGATATCAGGTAATGGAATTTATGAATAGGCGTAATGCGATTGCTGTTATGAATCAAATTTTCGTAAGTGTCGCGAAACTCTAACCAGCGGAAATATGCGCCGTCGAATTTAGAAATTTGTATTTGAGGTAACTTTAAACCCACATCTTGAAGATCGTGATGACATGAACTATTATTGCTTGAACAATTGCTTTCTTGTTTTACAGAATGGGATTCAATTTTAGTTTTTGCCGCTACAATATTTGCTACAATGTCTCGTTCAACGTTATCACGCTCATCAATTTCCAATTGGATATTTTCTGAATTGAGAACCTCAATCTCATTTTGCAAGTCATCATACCTAACTGACAATGCTTCGAACTTTGCAAGCTTCAACTTTAATTCAGCCATCTGAATATTAAGCAACTCGGGCTTAACCACAAAAGAACTCAAGTAATTTCTAAATTTAGTGATTTGACCTTTAATGGAAATTCTTTTTACATTTAGTTCCCTCAGACGCTGTTCATTGCTTGCAGAATTGTCCATCATTGTGTAGTATTGAAATAGGCACTTCAAAGAGTTTAAAAGTAATAAAATTAATAAGTTGCCTCTTAACAATATAATGAAAGTTTTATCTCACGCTCCTTCCTTCGATGACACTTGCCGTCTAGGAAACCGGTTGCGCAGGCACAGCTGATCGGCCGGCGGCCGCCGCCTCAAATTACGTAACAGGCGAACTGTGTCCCGCGATGAAAAGCTGGAATAGTCGGCAAAATAATCTGATTATCTCAATAAGATTGAACGGAGTAAACTCGCTGATATGAACAAAATTATAAAAATAGCTAAACGAAACTTCACGCCTCCGACCCGTATCAGGGTAAGCAGAGTCGCAAGTCGATGGGAGACAACCTGCAATGGCTATTTAGCACTAATATAATTATGATAAATGCGTAGAAATAAAAGTTACGATATTTTTATAGGTACATACACGTAGGTACTTTATATTATGTTATTTTATTTCTACGTGTATGGTAATTTTACCAAATTATATAATTATACCTTTAAGGTTTTATTAATTACCTATTGTTTTTATTAACTATAATGGAATGCAAAGAAATTTTAATCCGACATAATAAATACTTATATATTTTTTTTTTATGTCGGTAGTGGTAGAAAAATATGATGATGAAATTCGCAAATTTTCGGTAAAATATGGTTTTAAAATAGAATAATTGCGCAAGTGGAATTAGCTTTAGTACTAATCCAATGTATTTTTATAGGAATTCCTAGGTATTTAGATGAAAAAGATGGAAATGGAAGTTTTAGAAAGGACAAAGGAAGGGCACTTATCTTTTGTCGAATTTCGCTGCACGACGTGGTACTTTGGCTGTATCACTGCTTCGTCCAATTTCGCTGCTCAGATAATATTGTTGACTGCAACCCCATCCAATTGTACTCCAGTCCGACTACAACGTGGCAGACCGGCGATCTCCCTTGGTTCTCCAATCTTCGTCGTATTTGTTGGTTTTTTGATGTATTATTTTGATTTTACTTTTTAGATTCCCCTCATGGGCCACCAATTTATGTTTTAGAACATAAGTGGAGGCAATTGAAACGATATATAATGCGATTGAAATAAGTTTACTTTGTCGTATGTCCTATCACAATGACGGTCGAATGAGATGTGTCGTTATGCAGTTTTTGCTCCTGATGCAAAGTAACGCGATGTTTTTGTGTGGCGTTGCTCTTAAATAATGACAAGGCGCTAATGGAGTGTGCGCCTGAACATAGTGAAAAACAATAAAATATATATTTTTATTAGTATTCATGTTTATTCATCATTTAAAGTATAATAATTTATTAAAACGTTTAAAAACATAACTAAAATATATCCAATACAAAATTACATTTACTTAATAAATAATAAGGCTTTAATAAATAAATTATATTTCTTGGAAATCTTAATTTTTGACAATGTGTTACTTTTAAAAATTATTTCACCACAATTTATTACAAACAAACCAAAAGTTTCGGAGGTACACGTTACATAATATACTTATCTACAACCTACAATTTACATAGTTAAAACAATCGATAGTGACATTATTCATCAATTTCGTAATCTGTATCCAGATCTGAATTATCAGAGTCAATGTTACTTTCATCGCAGAATTCGATGTCATGCTGCCCGGAATTTACAATTAATAGCTCTAAAGCTTCGTCACTAAATTTTTTCTTCTGAGCTCCACTAAGAGTTGGTCTAGTAGAAGAAATGTATGGGTCTGATGAGAGAAGCAGCATATTAAGTATGTCTTCATTATTATTAACTCTACTTGTCTTCCGAGCATGAGATAGCCGGTATCTGCGAAAATCCTTATTCCTAGCTTCTGAGGCTTCTTCAGAAAGCTTTCCGATTGGTACAATTGATGCATTGACTATGTCAGCACCATGAATCAGAACCTTATGCACGGTTGCTGACATATAGTACCAACTGTACAGCTCGATATACCTCTCCACAGTTTTTGGATATATTGTCTAATAATAATGAAATATATTTTATTATTATTCATGTTTATTCATCATTTAAAGTGAAGTACTTAATTAAAAGTATATAATAAAGTGTATAATATACTAAATACACGCGATAAACCTTTCACTATTTATAGCGTAAATCGTAGTTAAATAAAGAAGTAATATTTCTCGGAAACCTTAATTAAATAAATGCGACCATTTAACTAAATGTAAGGTACACTTCAAAGAAATGCCACAATCTGCCTAAATGAAGGTATTATTTATTGCACTAGTAACATTTACAGTAATTACCGACTATTTATAATCAGGGTATTTGGAGAATTTGCACCTATTAATTAATAAGTTGTAGTGAAATCATCAGTAAGTGACACAGTATAAATAAAGAGCAAATCATTTTAGTTATTGTCTAACTTTCTTCGTGTTACGTTTGATTGCAAAAATGGAAATATCAAGTTTAATTACAAATCTTGATTTATTTGTATTGCTAAAACAGTGTGGCAAGCTTGGAAATTATTTGAGACTATGTGGAAAAGTTGAATCTCAATTGAATTTAAATATGTCAGAAGACGATCGAGACGTTCTCCAAGAATTCTGCCGGAGATATAGTCTGTCTGTGAGAAAGAGATGGAAGACTGTGAAATGTAATACTGTAGTTTTCAGAAATCAGTACCAAAGTTGGTTAAATCTGAATATTGACTGGCCCACTTGTGTTCGTGAAACCATACGACCACAAGAAATGATGATGAGTACAGAATCTGAAGAAGCAAATGAACCAAGTATTCTTTCTTTACCAACCACAAGTTCAGTTGCGACGAGGACGTCAACAAAAACTGCTCCGTGTACCCGCAAATCTTTCACAGATCTTAGTACAAAGCAAAAGAAACGTAGAATTGAAGAACTGCAATATGACGAACGAGAAAGTTCTGAGTTAGCCTATGCAACAATAGCAAAATTGAGGCAAGAGGGTAACGACAATTTAGCAGCAGCCATAGAGCATCTTTTGAAAAATCCAAAAGAGGCAGAAAATATTATTCAACAAACTAGAAGCAAGAAGAGGTGCGCTTTTACGCCTGCTAAGGCACTCGGCTTATTTCTCTCACTTAAGTTGTCCAAGTGGCAGTATATAACTTTGAGAGAATCCACTATTCGTGAAGGCATTCGAGATATGTATCCTTCATATTACAAAGTTCAGCAAGCCAAGTTAGACTGTTATCCTACAAAAGATTGTATCAATATAACTGAAGTAATGGCCAAGGTATCTCTTCAAGCTTTACTGGATAAAACTGTGGAAAGTATTATGAAACTCCTGCATCAAGATCAAGAAATAACAAACAAATCAATGACCTTGATATCCAAGTGGGGATTCGATGGTGCATCGAGTCAGAGCACTTATAAACAAAATATCGAAGGCGAAGGAAGCTGTGACCAATCTGTTTTATGACAACTTTAGTCCCGTTGATATTAAAAACTGAGAATGAAGTCATATGGGAAAACCCAAAACCATGTTCGGCATTGTATTGCCGTCCTGTCCAGTTTCTCTTTATAAAATAATCTAAATTAGTAGTACAGGAACAGTTATCTAAAATGGAAGAGGAAATGATGATGATGATGATGATGTGATCCAGCCGATTTCGGCTACGGCGACTGCTTCAACTCCGACGTTCATGTGCTCGCATGTGGCTTATATAGCCAATCTTATTGGAAAAGATCCTCGCACATAGTGGGCATGTGAGTACACCATTTAAATATGCATAATTGATCGCCGTAGGCGGTCGGGCTTTCAATTCATCGCGCTTGGCGTCAAGCTCTATGCGCCGTCGATGTTCAAATTCATGAACTTTGGTGTGAACCAAAGCTCTCCATTCCGGGCGATTAGCGGCTAAATTGTCCCACTGACATGGCTCAATGCCGCACCTTTTCATGTGCCGCTTTAGCACGTCTTTGTACCTAAGGAGTTGTCCGCCATGCTTGCGCTTGCCTTCCTCAAGTTCACAATAAAAGACGCGCTTCGCCACTCGCTGCTCAGTCATTCGTGACACGTGTCCGCACCCACGTAGCTGCCGCCTCATGAGATAGAACTCAATGCCACCTACGTTAGCTCTGCGCAACACTTCGGTATTCCGTACGCGACCAGACCATCGAATCCCTAGAATCCTCCGCAGACATTTGAGGTGGAAGCGATCTAGCATACGGATGTGCCGGCGGTACACGGTCCATGTTTCAGCTGAATATAGGATGTTAGGGAGCACAACCGCCAAATACACCGATATCTTGGTTGCCAGCCTCAAGTCATGTGAGCAGAAGACCCCGGAATTCAACTTACCGAACGCTGAGGCTGCAGCACCAATCCGGCTGTTGATCTCTGCATCAAGGTCGCACTTAGATGACAATGTGCTACCCAGATATCGGAACTTGTCGACCTGCTTCAGCTCGTCCTCGCCAAGTTTAATGGTCAGCGGCTCGTGACCGTCGATGTCCAGAGACATCACCTCCGTCTTCTTGACGCTGATCTTCAGGCCGAATTTACGGCAAGACTCGTCGAAATCGGACATTAGCTGTTGCAGGCCCTCTGGGGATTCCGCCACAAAACACAGATCATCTGCATACAAGATCTCAGTAACCACGGTATATGAAACCTTGGTGCGAGATTTAAACCTCGCTAAATTGAAAAGGTTTCCATCAGTGCGGAAACGGATGTGAAGACCTTCAGAAGTAGCTCGTAAGACTTCCCGGACTACTACCGCAAAGTATAATGCGAACAGCGTGGGTGCGAGTACACACCCTTGTTTCACCCCACAGGTAACAGGGAAAAACTCGGACTGTTCGCTATCAACAGCGACACAGCACTCCATGTCGTCATGCAGAAGTCTTACCAGTCTCACAAACTTCTCCGTGCACCCTATCTTCCCGAGCACCATCCAGAGGGCTTCCCGAGGCACACTGTCAAAAGCCTTTTCAAGGTCGACAAAGCAGAGATACATACGACGACGTTGTTCTCGGCTTTTCTCCTGAAGTTGGCGTAGTGAAAATATAGCTTCGCAGGTACCTCGATCAGGCCGAAAGCCAAACTGGGTCTCTGGTAACAACTTTTCAGAGAGTTTCACAAGGCGGTTAAGTAGCACTCTGGCAAAGATCTTTCCAGGGACTGACAACAAAGAAATACTTCGGTAGGAACCACAATCGGAACGATCACCCTTGCCCTTATATAGAGCCCTGATGCGCGACACTTTAAAAGTGTTTGGGACTTGTTCTTCTTTCCACATAAGATCAAATAGTTCCCATATAACCGAATGTAGCTCCTCGCCACCGTATTTTAGCAATTCACCCGGTATGCAGTCAATGCCAACCGCACGCTTATTTTGCTGTTGTTTAATGGCAAGAACAACCTCACCACGGGACAGCGGGTCATCCAACGTATTGTCAGCGGGAAGTTGTGGTATCGACTCAACGTGTTCCCAATCAACCGATCGATCCACGTTCAGCAGGGTGTTGAAATGTTCCGCCCATCGCTTTAGCACATCCTCCCTACCTGTCAGAAAACCATCACCACTAACAGGTTTAAGAGGTACTGTAGCCACACAAGATGTACCTATCAACTTTCGAACCTCACCGTAAAATTCCCCTAGTTGATTTGTGTCAGCGAGCCACTGCATGTGGCGAGCCTTGCCCTGCCACCATGTGTCCTTAGTTTCCCGACAGAGTCTACGAAGTTCCCGATCACTTTGCCTCACCTCAGCCATACCATGTTGGTTTTTTCGCCTGTGCTGCCGAAGGAGACATCGGTGTTTGTCAATTGCATCCCTGAGGACTCCATCGTTCCCATCAAACCAGTCCTCGTTCTTGCGGACTGTTAGACCCAAAGTAACTGTAGCGGTGTCTAGAATGTGAGCAGATAGAGTCCCCCAATCCGCGCTGATGTCACCAGTATTACTGTTGGTATGCGGCAGCGCGGAAGCCAAGGCTACTGCATACTTCTCCCTCACCTCGAGATCTTGAAGGCTATCTATATTAAGCCGCCTCGGCTTTTTCCTGCCAGACCTACAAGGACGCCGGAGTCGGAGACGCAGCTTTGTGACGACGAGCCTGTGGTCGCTCCAGCAGTGTGCACCACGCATTACGCGAGTGATCTGCACTTGGGAAAAATGCTTCTGCCGCACGATAGCGTAATCTATCAGGTGCCAGTGCTTGGACCTTGGGTGCATCCACGTATTTTTGTGCTTAGCGGGAAGTCTGAACATGGTGTTCGTAATTGCTAGCTCGAATTGTGCACAAAAATTTAGTAGCAGCTGTCCGTTGTCGTTCATACTGCCTACTCCGTGCCTGCCCAAGACTTGAGGCCAGGCAGTAAAATCTTGGCCTACTCTGGCATTGAAATCGCCCAGAAGAAGGATCTGCTCTCTGGGACGTACACTCTCGATGCAGCGAGTTAGCTCCTCATAAAACTGGTCCTTAATGTCATCAGGTTTGTCTAGCGTAGGAGCATAGACACTGATGACATTCAGGTAGTTGTCGTTATCCAGGTACAAACGTAGAGTGGTAACGCGATCCGAGATGTGGATCGGATACTCCTGTAGCTTATTTACAAGCTGATTCTTGATCGCAAATCCCACGCCTGACCGTCGCGGTTCAGAGGAAGCGAGTCCTTTCCAGAAGAAAGTGTACCCACCACCGTGTTCCACCAGCTGCCCTTCATCGGCTAGATGTGTTTCGCTGATAGCAGCCACATCTACATTATAGCGATAAAGTTCCCGCGCTATAATGGCGGTTTTCCGTTCGGGACAAACGTTGTCATCACGATCAAGAAGGGTTCTCACGTTCCATGCGCCAAATGTCAAATCCGATGTTTTAATATTGTTACTAGTTTTATATGTACTGGTTTTCTGACCACGAATTAAAGATGCGGAGGTAGCCGCGGCTACTACCATCCCTGTAGGTCGGGGTGAACATTTTTTTAGGGCACCTTTTCTAGCCCCCTCCAAGGCTGAGCAAGGAGAGCAGTGCCATCCCTAAACAGGGCTGCTCTGACGCTCCAGGTGCTGCCGAATCCTCTCTGTCTCCCCAGTGCAGAGCGAAAGCGACCACGATGTTCTACGAACACCCCCAGAGCCGCCCATGTGCAGGCCTCAGACAAAGCCCGGTCTGCATCAAACCTGGCCTTTCTACTTCAACCCATCGCCATGGGACTATACAAACTGGGAGTCCTATCTACGGAAGCAGTCATCTGCGCAGGAATACTTTTAGTGCATAGGCGGGTGCGCAACCGCAGATGCCCTCTCTCGTCCTTACGCTCCGTAGACCAGTGGAACGGAAACCGATACGACTGGCGGAGAGTTCAGATGCAGTATCTGGCCGGCAGTTACTTATGACCTCAACTGCCGCCCTAGGCCATCAACATTGCCTTGCTAACCCGCCGGATCCACCAGTATCCGATGCTTATCAGCGTGGAGTGCCTTCTCCGCCGAGTTAGACTTAATGCACAGCGCAGGAGGTATCTGCATGAGAAGCCCATTCTGCTGAAGCAGGCGGGTCCCCTCACCGGGTTTAGCCCACGAGTCGACGTGGTTTACCAGGGTGTGGCCGTTGCGTGCACAGCAACTGCTTGGAGCCACCGGTGAGAGATTGTAGGGTGACTGGTAGTAGGATACGCTCCCCATAATAGGGCGGCTTGCGAATCCTGCAGGCACCCCACTACACCCCAATCAAGTCTTCATTATTATTAACTCTACTTGTCTTCCGAGCATGAGATAGCCGGTATCTGCGAAAATCCTTATTCCTAGCTTCTGAGGCTTCTTCAGAAAGCTTTCCGATTGGTACAATTGATGCATTGACTATGTCAGCACCATGAATCAGAACCTTATGCACGGTTGCTGACATATAGTACCAACTGTACAGCTCGATATACCTCTCCACAGTTTTTGGGTATATTGTCTAATAATAATGAAATATATTTTATTATTATTCATGTTTATTCATCATTTAAAGTGAAGTACTTAATTAAAAGTATATAATAAAGTGTATAATATACTAAATACACGCGATAAACCTTTCACTATTTATAGCGTAAATCGTAGTTAAATAAAGAAGTAATATTTCTCGGAAACCTTAATTAAATAAATGCGACCATTTAACTAAATGTAAGGTACACTTCAAAGAAATGCCACAATCTGCCTAAATGAAGGTATTATTTATTGCACTAGTAACATTTACAGTAATTACCGACTATTTATAATCAGGGTATTTGGAGAATTTGCACCTATTAATTAATAAGTTGTAGTGAAATCATCAGTAAGTGACACAGTATAAATAAAGAGCAAATCATTTTAGTTATTGTCTAACTTTCTTCGTGTTACGTTTGATTGCAAAAATGGAAATATCAAGTTTAATTACAAATCTTGATTTATTTGTATTGCTAAAACAGTGTGGCAAGCTTGGAAATTATTTGAGACTATGTGGAAAAGTTGAATCTCAATTGAATTTAAATATGTCAGAAGACGATCGAGACGTTCTCCAAGAATTTTGCCGGAGATATAGTCTGTCTGTGAGAAAGAGATGGAAGACTGTGAAATGTAATACTGTAGTTTTCAGAAATCAGTACCAAAGTTGGTTAAATCTGAATATTGACTGGCCCACTTGTGTTCGTGAAACCATACGACCACAAGATATGATGATGAGTACAGAATCTGAAGAAGCAAATGAACCAAGTATTCTTTCTTTACCAACCACAAGTTCAGTTGCGACGAGGACGTCAACAAAAACTGCTCCGTGTACCCGCAAATCTTTCACAGATCTTAGTACAAAGCAAAAGAAACGTAGAATTGAAGAACTGCAATATGACGAACGAGAAAGTTCTGAGTTAGCCTATGCAACAATAGCAAAATTGAGGCAAGAGGGTAACGACAATTTAGCAGCAACCATAGAGCATCTTTTGAAAAATCCAAAAGAGGCAGAAAATATTATTCAACAAACTAGAAGCAAGAAGAGGTGCGCTTTTACGCCTGCTAAGGCACTCGGCTTATTTCTCTCACTTAAGTTGTCCAAGTGGCAGTATATAACTTTGAGAGAATCCACTATTCGTGAAGGCATTCGAGATATGTATCCTTCATATTACAAAGTTCAGCAAGCCAAGTTAGACTGTTATCCTACAAAAGATTGTATCAATATAACTGAAGTAATGGCCAAGGTATCTCTTCAAGCTTTACTGGATAAAACTGTGGAAAGTATTATGAAACTCCTGCATCAAGATCAAGAAATAACAAACAAATCAATGACCTTGATATCCAAGTGGGGATTCGATGGTGCATCGAGTCAGAGCACTTATAAACAAAATATCGAAGGCGAAGGAAGCTGTGACCAATCTGTTTTATGACAACTTTAGTCCCGTTGATATTAAAAACTGAGAATGAAGTCATATGGGAAAACCCAAAACCATGTTCGGCATTGTATTGCCGTCCTGTCCAGTTTCTCTTTATAAAATAATCTAAATTAGTAGTACAGGAACAGTTATCTAAAATGGAAGAGGAAATACAATCCCTGCGAAGTACTGAATGCAATGCCAATACCATTTCACACAATCTTGTAATGACAATGATTGATGGCAAGGTATGTACATACCTTTCCGAAGCAAAATCACCAGCAACATGCTATTTGTGCTTGGCAAAACCATCCCAAATGAATAACTTAGACGCAGTTTTACAACGAGAAGTTGTAACAGATTTATACAAGTTTGGATTATCTTCGCTACACGCTCGCATTAATTTCATGGAATGTCTGTTACATATTGCTTATCGCCAAGATTTAAAAATGTGGTCTGTGAGAGAGGAAAACCGACATTTATTGACAGAAAGAAAAGAAAACATCCAGACTAAGTTTAGAAGTGAAATGGGTTTGCTGATTGACCATGTCAAACAAGGACTGGGAAATACCAATGATGGTAATACAGCAAGAAAGTTTTTTGAGTTTCCCGAGAAAACCGCTGCCATCACCGGATTAGATGAAGACCTGGTACGTAGATTTGGAGTCATATTGCAAGTAATATCTTCGGGTGAAACCGTGAATGTGGAAAAGTTTAGACAATATACCCAAAAAACTGCGGAGAGGTATATCGAGCTGTACAGTTGGTACTATATGTCAGCAACCGTGCAACAGGTTCTTATTCATGGTGCTGACATAGTCAATGCATCAATTGTACCAATCGGAAAGCTTTCTGAAGAAGCCTCAGAAGCTAGGAATAAGGATTTTCGCAGATACCGGCTATCTCATGCTCGGAAGACAAGTAGAGTTAATAACAATGAAGACATACTTAATATGCTGCTTCTCTCATCAGACCCATACATTTCTTCTAATAGACCAACTCTTAGTGGAGCTCAGAAGAAAAAATTTAGTAACGAAGTTTTAGAGCTATTAATTGTAAATTCCGGACAGCATGACATCGAATTCTGCGATGAAAGTAACATTGACTCTGATAATTCAGATCTGGATACAGATTACGAAATTGATGAATAATGTCACTATCGATTGTTTTAACTATGTAAATTGTAGGTTGTAGATACATATTATGTAACGTGTAACTCCGAGACTTTTGGTTTGTTTGTAATAAATTGTGGTGAAATAATTTTTAAAAGTAACACATTGTCAAAAATTAAGATTTCCAAGAAATATAATTTATTTATTAAAGCCTTATTATTTACTAGCTTTTGCCCGCGACTTCGTCCGCGTGGCGTGTTATATAAGAGAGAGATCTTTGTGTGTGTGGGAGTGCATACTTATGCAGTTTAGATTTTTTCATAAGTACATTTTTTTTTCCCAATAACTCCCATTTTTCAAAATACAGCCAAAAATAAACTTTATATTTACTAAGGTATGCATGCGTGCTAGATTGAATCAATTGATTGAATTGTTTTTTTTTAATTGATTGTTCATTGAGTTTTAATTTTAATACACACTTCCTCTCTTCCCTTCAACGTTGCTGTGCCCTATAGGGTCCATGTTTTAGTTCCTATGCCTATGTAACACCCTATTGTACTACATGGAATGCAATAAATAATTTAATTGAATTGAATTGAAAATATCTATCTTACGCGGTTTCGATTTTTTCATACAAATGTTTTTTTCCCACTAACTCCCGTTTCCGTGGGAATTTTGCAATATCCTGTTGCAACTAAGCTTTAAGTTAACTAAGGTACCTGCATGCCAAATTTCAAGCGTCTAACTTAAGCGGTTTAGATTTTTCATACAAAAAGATTTTCCCGCTAATTTCCGTTGCCGTGGGAATTCCGGGAATTCCTTTCTTAGTGCACCTCTACGGTACCTAAGCTATGTCCCTTCCAAATTTCAAATGCCTACGTTTAGCCGTTCAGGCTATGCGTTGATATATGTCAGTCACTGAGTCAGTCAGTTTCTCCTTTTATTTAGATTTGATTTTTTCATACAAATGTTTTTTCCCGCTAACTACCGTTCCCGTGGGAATTTTGTAATATCCTGTTGCAACTAAGCTTTAAGTTTAAAGTACCTGCATGCCAAATTTCAAACGTCTAACTTGAGTGGTTTAGATTTTTCATACAAAAGGATTTTCCCGTTAATTCGCGTTCCCGTGGGAATTTGGGAATTCCTTTCTTAGTGCACCTCCACGGTACCTAAGGTACCTGCATGACAAATTTCAAAGGTCTAACTTGAGTGGTTTAGATTTTTCATACAAAAGGATTTTCCCGCTAATTCCCGTTCTCGTGGGAATTTCGGGAATTCCTTTCTTAGTGCACCACTACGGTACTTAAGGTATCTGCATGCCAAATTTCAAACGTCTAACTTGAGTGGTTTAGATTTTTCATACAAAAGGATTTTCCCGCTAATTCCCGTTCCCGTGAGAATTTTGGGAATTCCTTTCTTAGTGCACCTCTACGGTACTTAAGGTACTTGCATGCCAAATTTCAATTGTCTAACTTGAGTGGTTTAGATTTTTCATACAAAAGGATTTTCCCGCTAATTCCCGTTCCCGTGAGAATTTTGGGAATTCCTTTCTTAGTGCACCTCTACGGTACTTAAGGTACTTGCATGCCAAATTTCAATTGTCTAACTTGAGTGGTTTAGATTTTTCATACAAAAGGATTTTCCCGCTAACTACCGTTCCCGTGGGAATTTTGTAATATCCTGTTGCAACTAAGCTTTAAGTTTACTAAAGTACCTGCATGCCAAATTTCAAACGTCTAACTTGAGTGGTTTAGATTTTTCATACAAAAGGATTTTCCCGTTAATTCGCGTTCCCGTGGGAATTTCGGGAATTCCTTTCTTAGTGCACCTCCACGGTACCTAAGGTACCTGCATGACAAATTTCAAAGGTCTAGCTTGAGTGGTTTAGATTTTTCATACAAAAGGATTTTCCCGCTAATTCCCGTTCCCGTGAGAATTTTGGGAATTCCTTTCTTAGTGCACCTCTACGGTACTTAAGGTACCTGCATGCCAAATTTCAATTGTCTAACTTGAGTGGTTTAGATTTTTCATACAAAAGGATTTTCCCGCTAATTCCCGTTCTCGTGGGAATTTCGGGAATTCCTTTCTTAGTACACCTCTACGGTATCTAAGGTACCTGCATGCCAAATTTCAATTGTCTAACTTGAGTGGTTTAGATTTTTCATACAAAAGGATTTTCCCGCTAATTCCCGTTCCCGTAGGATTTTCGGGAATTCCTTTCTTAGTATACCTCTACGGTATCTAAGGTACCTGCATGCCAAATTTCAAACGTCTAACTTGAGTGGTTTAGATTTTTCATACAAAAGAATTTCCCTTCACTACTCTGCTCCTATTGATTGTAGCGTGATGAAAAGTATACTGTAACCTGTCCAGGAGTGTGAAGAATAATTGTACCAAGTTTCATTAAAATCCGTCCAGTAGGTTTTGTTTCTATAAGGAACATACAGACAGACAGACAGACAGACAGACAGACAGACAGACAGACAAAAATTTTACTGATTGCATTTTTGGCATCAGTATCGACCACTTATCACCCCCTGATAGTTATTTTGAAAAAATATTTAATGTACAGAATTGACCTCTCTACAGATTTATTATAAGTATAGATTAAGTAAATGTAATTTTGTATTGGATATATTTTAGTTATTTTTTTAAACGTTTTAATAAATTGTTATACTTTAAATGATGAATAAACATGAATACTAATAAAAATATATATTTTATTGTTTTTCACTAGAAGTCCATCGCGTGCCCCATGTGTGAAATATGTGGGTAGTAAAAAAATAGGTCATTAATCATGCCAGAGGATATAACGGGCAGTCGCTCGAAAGCGGAGAAAAAAAATACTTTGTGCTTTCTCCCGGTTCTCTATTTTTACGCATAATTTTTTATGTAATAATTTAACATGGCATAATGTTACTTGTCCTATTATTAGTTACGCATAGTATTAATTTGTCATAACTTTTTAAGCATAATTTTGAAACTCATAATTAAATTAAAAAAAAAAAAAAAAAAAAACATATATAAGCATAATTATTATAAGCATAAAAACTATACTCCGAAAAAGAAAAGTTTTGGCACAACTTTGAACATTTCCGAAACTTAATTTTTCCTTGGCTGCATTTGGTTCATGATTGTGAATTTTTATATTTTTTGACTCTATTTCATGCTGTTGGTCATCATTCAGCATGCTTTTCGTGTGTAAGATAAACATGCTGGCGGCGTAGGGGTGGCCCAAGGACCACCCCCGCCGCACCATAACCTACTGTTTTGCCTTGAAAAAATTATGACAAAACACTATTATTCTAAAAAATTCTATTTAGATGCGAATCAAATTTATACCAACAAATATTAGTCCAAAAATAAGTTATACCTAACAAACCAGTATTCTTGGATGTTATTATGGGAAAGTACTATTATGCTTAAAAACGTTATGCGAAAAGGATTATGATAGTTAAAATTATGACAAAACCATTTATGCATTTTAAGAGAATCCCCTTTCTCCCATACATTTTTTTTTTGAAAAAAATATTTTTGTATCTGTATCGTAACAGATGAATAAATATGACACTATTAGGGCTTATCTAAGGGTTTTTTGTTGGTTTCCAACAAAAACGAAGATGTTTTTCTAAATAAGGGGCTATGTCTATGAAACTCGATTTTCGATCCACTGTGAGTCGGTAATTGTATAAGTGCGGTAATATTTCCTCGAGGTGTTGATCGCTACATTGTGACTTTATGACTTGTGTGTGTGTGAGAGAGCCAGGGCTCTCGTTCCGCATTTGCCCCGCTTTTTCGACCCACATTCTAAAAACTTCCACATTTGCCCCTTTTTAAATTTGTTTCCTGTTTCGTCCCACATTCCTACATCACTTAATGTACAGTTAGCAAAACTAAATTGGATGTGATTCTTTTTATGTATTGCGTTGAGTATTATTTACAAGTATACAATTGTTTTCTTGAATTAGAGAAAATTATTTTTAGTAATTATAGACAAATAAAACTATTTCAATATTTAGAAAAGTGTTTATTATTAAATAACAATCAGAATCACAGATCGATTACTACAATAGTAGGTAGGTACACATAACTAAAAATATACTATTATAAAATTAGAAAAACAAAATCAAATATAATATTTTAAGGTAACAAATCAACATCAAAGTAAAAAAAATCAGTTTAAAAATTTAAAAACCTGAATCATATTTTACGTACAATTAAAATACAAAAGGACATATTTTCTCTAAGCAATGTCCAATAGTAATTGTGCCGTTTAACATAGATTTTATGGAATCATTTATAATTTTATCCCTATCGATATCATCAGGGCGACGAGCATTCCCTTGGCTTTTTAATCGTAAGAAACTTAAATCAGCATCTTTTTTAATAATTCTTAAGAAACTGATTATATTAAGTTTTCCGGTGATACATCTGTTTATCTTAGCATTACAGCCTTCTGCTGGGTTGTTGGTTCTGTAAATATCTCCATAAAAATCCCATTTTCCGTGCATGTATTGATTATCCAACCAGGATGATACAAAATATTCATTAAACTTGTCAACGTTTTCTTTTTGTGGGCAATCTTCCATTATGTATAACCAACCATCAGCTTTATATTCTGACTAGCTGGTACCCGCGACTTCGTCTGCGTACTTATAATTTGAATATTAAGGATTATATAAAAGGAACGGTATAGCATGTGATTAAAAGAGAGTAAGTAGGTATATTTAAAAAAAATAAAAAATATCTGTTTACAGTCGTTATAAAGTACCTATGTATTCCATTGAGTGGCAGAAATTACCTAGGAATATTTATCGGTCCCTTATGTCCAAGACACTTACAGGGGTCAGCGTCACGTTGTGTACAAAAATATTTTAAAATGACCTAATTTAAAACTTTTTTGTACACAACGTTTGCTATTTTGTTATTATTTGTTAAAATGTAGAAATTGTTTGGACTCGACACTCGCGAGCAGGCCACGTATACACCACGTGCGCTCCCCCACCACAAGACAGCGCCGTTGACTGCCGCCACACTTCGGCGAATGTGCGCGACGACGAACGACGACCGACGGCAGTGGCGGCGATGCAGAGTATTCGTTAAAAGGAACTTTATCTACAAAAGCCAAATTTTTTTAACTTGATACACCCAAAACTACTAAATATCATGTTCCTAGGTTCAGTGGTTAATATTTTGTATACAAAAAGTTTGGCTTCGTAGTTCCCGTTCCGAATCCGTTCCGTTCCGTTCGAATTTCGGAAAATCCGTTTGTATCCGGAAAAACTCTGCACATCCTAAGAGACCTACGTACCAAGTTTCATGGTTTTATCTTCAAAAATGACGAATACCCATACAAACATTCAACCCGTATTTCACCCCCATACTGGTAAAAATTTCAAAATGCTAGAACAAACGATTTTTTGTTTGTTATTTAGTGCCTAAACACAAAATTTAATATTTTTATCTTGAAAAATGACGAACCTCATAAAAAATTTCAACACCTATTTCATCCCCTCAAAGATCGAATTTTCAAAAACGCTTTAACAAATTGTTTTTTTATTTCTTATCAAGTTCCTAAATATAAAGTTTCGTGGTTTTATCCCCAAAAATGACGAACTCCCATACAAACTTTCAACCCTCATTTCACCCCCTCACTGGTCGAAATTTCAGCAACGCTAGAACAAATGTTTAATTATTTTTTATCAAGTGCTTAAATATAAAGTTTCATGGATTTATATTTTAAAATTAAAATATCCCATACAAACTTTCAACCCCTATTTCAATCTCTTCGTCCCTTCTTTTCGCAATAAAAGGTATCCTATGTCCTTTCTCAGGGTCTAAAGATTGTCTGTGCCAAATTTAATCAAAATCGGTTGAGAGGTTTAAGCGGGAAAGCGTAACAGACAGACAGACAGACAGAGTTACTTTCGCATTTATAATATTAGTAAGGATTATTTTCCCTCGTTAAATAGTAAACAAACTAAGTGTAGGTGTTATAATTTCGTTGACGAACTGATTACCTATCCGTTTCTTTGTCTAAAATGAGTATTACCTTATTACTATGATTGATTGATTGATTGATTGGGCTTAAAGTTCGTATAAATGTCTATCGAATTACCTCCTCAAGTTTAAAGCGTAGCTAGTCATGTAGTACTATATTAATTATGTGGTGTAAGTAATTAGATTTTATCTGTATGTAATGTAACAGTCAGTTGAATAAAAAAACTTATACAAATCAGATCAATTAATTGGCGTAATGTGATTCTAGAAAGAGTTTTAATGTTAATAGATAGCTAGCTATAGCTATGTGTAGGTTCCTGTAGGAATGAGATATAACTGTTTAATAAAGACAGTTGCATCAAAATTTTATCATAAATTCCCTAAATTATGGCGCCTACCTACCCTCTAAGTTAGAAAAGTGATCAAATACTAACTTGAGGTCACTCAGTTTAAAAAAAAAACATCGAAATCATTCCAGTAGCTATGGCGTCATGCGCTTCTTGACACGATCACGAAATCTAGATTTCCGCGGGAATGAGGTATTTTCCCGCCATAAAAAGTAGCCTGTGTCCGTGCCTAAGATCCTATCTTTAAATTAACCAAGTCTTATAAAATTCCGTTCAGACGTTAAGGCGTGAATGAGGCAAACTTTTAAAACAAACAATTAAAAATCACTAACCTAGTTTTCTGTCTACTGCCTACGCCTTAAGTACGATAGCATAAATATTAATAGGCCATATCCTTTTCTAGATTACTATCTATCAGCTAACTAAATTTCATCAAAATCCGTTGAGCCGTTTAGGCATGATAGACAAAACTCCCAGCAAAAACTATAAAAAAATCACTAACTCAATTCAGTTTTCTGCCTACTTCCTACCCCCTAAGTACGATGACGTGATCAATTTGCTCGTACAACCGTTTTTAGATAACCAACTATTACCTTACTAAATTTCATTAAAATCCGTTCAGCCGTTTAGACGTGAAAGAGCAAAAGTCCCAACAAAAACGACTACAAATCACTAAATCAATTTAGTTATCTGCCAACTGCCTACCCCCTAAGAAAGATGGCGTGATTATTTATAGCCTATGACCATTTCTAGGTTATCATCTATCACCATACCAAATTTCATCAAAATCCGTTGAGCCGTTTAGGCGTGAAAGAGTAACAGACAGACAGACAGACAGACAGACAGAGTTACTTTCGCATTTATAATATTAGTATGGATGGCAGTAACGCTAACGAAGAACATAGTGCGACATGCTTCATGTAAATTTTTTTTGTTGTTAAATTTAACTCTTTGGCCTTCTTCCACAGTGCTTTAGAAAAATGGTAGTAGCAGCCCTTTGACACAATAGTAGGAAAAACGTTACGTATGCCATTAATAGCTGCTTTTTCGTAATCGGTCCTGAATGATGTCGGTTCCCAATCAGGAATTTGTGATTTTATTAGTGAAAACATAGTTTCATATGTTGATTCCTTTTTATCCATTAGTAACACATAAATTAGCGGTATTACGTTAATTTTCTCATCAGTACTTCCAAGGTCTCCATAAATGACATATAATTGTTTAAAAGGCTTTATTACACATTTAAAAGTTCCATCTCCTAAGTAATATTTTATGTTTTTGTAATGTTTTCTTTGATTTCTTTATTAACAAAACCTAGTATTCTTGTGTTCTTGTATCCATAATCAAAAAGAACTAAGTCCTTGTAGTCCTTGGGTATTTCTACTTCGAATGCCTTATTAAATGTTGACTTTTTGATATTTTGTGACTTGTTGCGTGCATTGTATAAACTTGTCTTGATTTTTGAAAAAGTTGGAAAGTCTTCAATCAAATCTGTGCCTCGGTCTTTTACCTTTAATAAACTTTCATTATAAAGGGTAGGAATAGGCTTGCCTTCAGTGGATGCTGCTTGCTGCTTACAATGAAATAACTCCAATTTAATTTCATTCATTGCCACATTGGATCTGCAAATACTGTGTTTGGTTTTTTTCTTAAACTGATTGTTAATATCGGTAATTATTGCACCTTTGCAGCTTCTGTTAACACATCTCCATGATATGGAACCATTTTTGTTATGCCTTCGTGTGGTATGTTCATATCCATCATACAAAAGGAGTGGCTTGCCTCTTTTCGATTTTATAAATGCAATATCTGGTTGTGAAGTAGATGGTAATGAAAAATTATCTAGTTCCATCGTATTTATAATGATTAAAGATCTGAAATAGATGAATAGAAGAATATATATCAACAAAATCTACGTAACCATAATCATATAAAAATCTTTTAAAATATTGGAAAATTGTGACTAAATTAAACAATTTCATTAGTGTTTATGAATTTTATCAGTTAGAGAAATGTATGTGTCTGATACATAATATGAGAAATTATATTAAAACTTACCTTGGATTAAAGCACAACAATTCACGAGTTTAACCACAAACTATTCCTTGCACTTATAACGTCATGACACAAACTAATAGTTCAATAAGATAAGCAACACATCTTACAATTTCTAGTTACCCTGCCGTGTAGTGTTATGATTGGTTCAAATTGGTTGGCCTTGAAACAAAAGGGTTCAAGCGAGCGGACCCTATTCTTTTGTCTTTCAACTACCTGCTTTTACCTGAAGTCTGACTAATTTAAAAATTGTTGACTTGTAAGTGAAATTAATAATATAGTTCACTTATAAGTTTAATATGTAATTTATGTAGCAAGTATAAAAGAGAAGAGTTAAAGAAACATTTATTGTCTCTTCTTAACCGGCGTAAGTACATTAATATAATTCAAACATAATGCATAATTTGACATTATGCGCTTATACAATACTTTATAAATACTACTTTAGGTTGATTTTGCAAATAAAAAATACAGGGTGTTAGGGACATCGTAACGAAAAAAAAAATGGAACGCCTATTTGATTGTACTAAAAACGATGGTGGGTGTTTTTCTTGTCGCAAATGTTTAATTAAGATTTTGAATTTTTACTGTGCCGCAATGTAAGTCGAACAACGCGGCACACAGACGTTAAACCTACGCACGGCTACGTTACGCGTGCGTGCGTGATACGATGTTCTATCTAGGTAGGAGTTTTCATTCTCTTGTATTTAGATGCTTAGTGGTGCAACGTTTAAAAATGTTGAGTTTGTTGAAGTAGAACACCTACTGCCACGATTTTTCACGCACGGTACCTACCTACCAGTTATTAAAACGTTCCTAACTTATTAACAACTAGCTTTTGCCCGCGACTCCGTCCGCGTGGCGTGTTATAAAAGGAGAAAGGTTAAAAAATGCTTAATTTTATTATTTTTAAATGAGGTTACAGTATAAGTAGCTCAGTTAAATAATGAATTGTTATTAATTTCTAGATTATTAGTTTATGATTTGGTTTGATATTTTAGGAAAATACGATCAGTTTCGAAAATTTAAACAAAATTTAAAAATTACAACAGAAATACGCCGTGAAACGTCCGCCTAGAAAATTCAACAGAAAACTACCTACGAAAGATTTGAACCATCCAAGAATAGTGAAAAGTTCGCCCGCAAAATTCAATATTTGACACGACCATCAACGACGTCTGCCCTCACGCGTCTGCCGCGTTCCGGTTGCTCACTCGGGTATTTGCCCCCCCTCCGCGCCTCGCCACCGCTGTCGCCGCCCCACAAACGCCGCCGCGGCCGCGACGTTTCTTGGTTGCCACTACCGCGAGCTATAAATTTCAAGCCTCTAACTCGCTTCCCGTTTCCAGGGAAATTTTTAACTTTGCATTCACTAAGGTATATAATATATGCATGTCAAATTTCAAGCATCTAACTTATGCAGTTTAGATTTTTTCATACAATTTTTTTTTACCCGCCAATTCCCATTTTTCAAAATACAGCCATAACTAAAATTTATATTTACTAAGGTATGCATGCATGCTTTTATTCGTAGCATGCATGCTAGATTGAAAACATCTATCTTACGCTGTTTAGATTTTATCATACAAATGTTTTTTCCCGCTAACTCCCGTTCCCGTGGGAATTTTGCAATATCCAGTTGCAACTAAGCTTTAAGTTAACTATGTAAAACCCCATTGTACTACATGGAATGCAATAAATAATTTAATTGAATTGAATTGAAAACATCTATCTTATGCGGTTTCGATTTTTTCATACAGATGTTTTTTTCCCACTAACTCCCGTTTCCGTGGGAATTTTGCAATATCCTGTTGCAACTAAGCTTTAAGTTAACTAAGGTACCTGCATGCCAAATTTCAAGCGTCTAACTTAAGCGGTTTAGATTTTTCATACAATAGGATTTTCCCGCTAATTCCCGTTCCCGTGGGAATTTCGGGAATTCCTTTCTTAGTGCACCTCTACGGTATCTAAGGTACCTGCGAGCCAAATTTCAAACATCTAACTTGAATGGTTTAGATTTTTCATACTAAAGGATTTTCCCGTTAATTCCCGTTCCCGTGAGAATTTCGGAAATTCCTTTCTTAGTACACCTCTACGGTATCTAAGGTACCTGCATGCCAAATTTCAAACGTCTAACTTGAGTGGTTTAGATTTTTCATACAAAAGGATTTTCCCGCTAATTCCCGTTCTCGTGGGAATTTCGGGAATTCCTTTCTTAGTGCACCTCTACGGTACTTAAGGTATCTGCATGCCACAAACGACTAACTTGAGTGGTTTAGATTTTTCATACAAAAGGATTTTCCCGCTAATTCCCGTTCCCGTGAGAATTTTGGGAATTCCTTTCTTAGTGCACCTCTACGGTACCTATGGTACCTGCATGCCAAATTTCAAACGTCTAACTTGAGTGGTTTAGATTTTTCATACCAAAGGATTTTCCCGCTAATTCCCGTTCCCGTGGGAATTTCGGAAATTCCTTTCTTAGTACACCTCTACGGTATCTAAGGTACCTGCATGCCAAATTTCAAACGTCTAACTTGAGTGGTTTAGATTTTTCATACAAAAGAATTTCCCTTCACTACTCTGCTCCTATTGATTGTAGCGTGATGAAAAGTATACTATAGCCTGTCCAGGAGTGTGAAGAATAATTGTACCAATTTTCATCAAAATCCGTCCAGTAGTTTTTGTTTCTATAAGGAACATACAGACAGACAGACAGACAGACAGACAGACAGAAAGACAGACAGACAGACAGACAGACAAAAATTTTACTGATTACATTTTTGGCATCAGTATCGACCACTTATCACCCCCTGATAGATATTTTGAAAAAATATTTAATGTACAGAATTGACCTCTCTACAGATTTATTATCACCCCCTGATAGATATTTTGAAAAAATATTTAATGTACAGAATTGACCTCTCTACAGATTTATTATAAGTATAGATAAAAACCCTACTCTTGCCTTACCTTAATTGTTATTCCTTCGGATGAAGTACCTAGGTAGGTACCCTAGAACATGTCACGTCACGTAGGTATGCAACATCGCGTTTCCTCCGCGGTAGGTAGGTATCACACGCACTCACAAACACAACACCTTGCTCTTTAATAAACATCAACAATCTTCCATACTTTTGCGCAGTAAATGGTCTATGATCTATCATCATAGTCGACACTACTCATTTACAGAATGAAACAAACACTCACAAACACGAAAAAAATATCCTCGAAAAACATCACGCGATTCGGGTCAAGCTTAGTATTCGACTGAGCGGAAGCGCGCGGCGGCGTTAGCGCAAAGCATCAAAGGCGCCGACTAAGGGCGCCGACGACGCACCGGCCGCGGCCGAGTCGAGCCGACGACTAGAGAGAGAGAGAGAAGTATGTTTATGGCGCAAGTGACAGAGAAAGAAATAGTATCTGTTCGTATGCCTACTTTATTGGCGAGCGTTGCCCTTGACCCGTGCGCCGGCTATTCACCTGCGCATAGCTGAAGTTGTAGATACGTTATTATTATTATTGATGGCATTGATAAAATTTAATAATTAGTAATTTTTATTTGTTTATTTTAAATGTGCGTTCTATGCAGCTTAAAACACAATATGGGACTGAAAAAAATCTAATTTTTTTATGAATTTTGCGACAGGAAACTTCACTTGATACCTATCAACTCAAAGAAATACCTAGTATCTGTTCGTAATGCCTACTTTATTGGCGCGCGTTGCCCTTGATCCGTGAGGCTATTCACGTCCGAGTATCCATCAAGACAGATCAAACAAGCCCTAACTCGGAGGTCTTGCGTCCCAGGATCCTTTAATTATGTCTTAGAACCTTCTTGGCATAATGTGGTCCAGTGGTTGAGCGATGGGATGCGGAGGGTCCGGGTTCGTATTCCGGTGGGGACATATCACAAAAAATCTGTTTATAAGGCCTTTGGTTGGGACGTTACAGGCTGATCACCTGATTGTCCGAAAGTAAAATGATCCGTGCTTCGGAAGGTACGTTAAGTCGTTGCTCCCGTCTACTAGGTACTTATGTAAGCACGTAGCCGTTACATGAATATTGTACACAGAACAGGATAGGTTTAATTAGTTCTTTACTGATGATTTAACAATGAGATTTAAAACCACGAATAACTTAGTACTTAGTACCTCGGTACCAACATGTAACAAGAAAAATAAGATCACTCCTCTCGGACAATTTTTTTCTTTGAACATGCCGACATTGCCTACGCGGCGGAGTTGCCGAACTATCGATAGGTAGATTGTATGGCCTTGGACGTCGTAGTAAGTTAAGTTAGTTAGATGAGTTGAAACATAAACACTTGGGCAAGGATCACATTAAGTTGTTTTATTCGAAAGTAAAGTTACAATTAGTTGGTTTTGGATGGATGCTAATCGTGACCGACCGCGACGACGTATTTACGTCAACTCTAGAAAACGTGTGCGATGCGCAAAAGTAGGGCGCAAGCTCAGCTAGATTAACTTGTACGTACGTAAACCGTACATGCTCCTGAGGGAAAGGTTATGAAAAATAGCCAAAGTTTTGATTACAATGAGTATCCAGTACAAAGCAAGAAATTAGTCAAAGTTAAATTCTGAACGTTTCGTCTTCACTTCGCTATAGACAGGTTCCGCTGGTGTCGGATTGCGTACTTCTTGCAACTCTATATCTGGTTCCGTGTTTCTCATGTAAGTTTTAGAGGATGAATTGGGAGTTTTTCTTTTTATGCACCTCTTTTTAATGTAAAAATAGAGGGCTGCTGTAAGCATTCCTCCCAACAGCAAAGTTGTGACGGAGTATAGGTAAGTGTCGTGAACCGATAAGTGTGACGTCATTGGTAGCTTCTCATTTTGCTTCTGATATGCCAGTTGTTGCTCAATCTTACCGAAGTCCAATGATGTAGGTTTGAGTTCCGTCATGTTTAGTTGGGCATTGTTCCAATTTAAGTTAAACATGTTGTTAATCGAAGAGTTTATTGTTGGTACATCTATGTCAGCACTCATCTGTAGATGACTTCCAAAGTGATTAAATGTGTAAATAGTTGCATCTCTTTTTTGTAGAATGCACTTAGGCTTTAGAAATATAATTCCGGTACCCATTAATGCCACAGACGTAACTTGATCTTCGCATATGATTCTTATCAAGTGTTTGTTGCATAATGTGAATAGCCATAAGTTCGGTCTGTGTAGCTTCGTCCACATTTCTTTACAGTCTACGTCATCGATGACGCATGAGTGTGACGTTTGTTGACTGAACACGTTTGCTTCGCATGGCGCATTTTTGTCGTATAGGTTGTGGATCGGTTGGTTTGCAACGCAAACATATTGTTCTTTTCCATATGCTGTACACTGCTGCATTTTATTTTCGTCCATAGTTATGTATGAGTTTTTTACAAAGTTTATAGCAATGTACTCTGAAGATGGGCGTATCAGTTTTAAGTGTCCCTGTCTTATGAATGGTATAGGGATGATTCTGTGTAGTTTGTATTCTTCGTCGCTGATTAGTGGTATATGAAGTTCGAACAGTAAATAGTTTTTCGTAACTCGAGCCTTCACGTAGATAAGTTGATAAATATCCTGTACATCTTGATGTATATCTTTGATTGGGAGAGATAGACCACTTGGAAGTTTTCCGGATATAGTATTCAGTTGGTCTATCAATTGCGATGTCGGGAACAGATGGGTATCTAAGTGACCTTTGTAGATGTTTGAGATTGCGTTTAGCAACATTTCTTGTATACGTTGTAGTGCGCTGAGAATTAAAGTTGTAGTTATAGCTGCTGAGTTGACATCGTTCACTACATACAAGATTTGCACGCGGTGTTCCATCTTTTCGATTTCGTTACAGGTTTTGTTCATGTAGTTATGTATGATGTTAAATTGTTCTTCCATAAAGTATTGGCTCTTCTTAACAATGTTGTTTTGGGCTTCAATAATCAAAGTTTGGTTTTTCATAAGTTGTAGTAGGTAGTTATCGTTGTTATTCAAGGTTTCGATGTCATCCACATATTTTTTGGCGAAATCCTCGTCAAGAACCCCAAATAGTGTCCGTGCTAGCTTTCCTACGCCATCGAAGTAGCCTCGTTTCTGCCGTGCCAGATGTTGAGACAGCAGAAGCTCGTCGCGTTCGAAGAGATGACGCAGTTCTTCGCGTAAATGACTGACGATAGTGTTGCATGGTGGGTAAGGAATCTTTTGACAAAGAATGTTTATCTGTTCCACGTAGTTTTTAAGTTTGTTTTCAGCTTGCCAATAAGATGTTAGATTATAGTAGATTAAGAGATTCCACTCGTCGTGTATCCGTTGTATTTTCCCAGCCGCGTCGAAATATATCGGGTGATTATTTTCAATTTTAGTTAGTTTATAGTTATTTAATTGTGTTGATGTTGCAGTTTTCACGTTAAGAGTTAGCATTACAAGCAGTATTGTGAATAGACTGCAAATAGTTTTCTTCCCCTTTTTATTTGTTTTTTGTAGGATAGGGGTGTCGCTTTCTTCTGGTTTCTTTTTAGTTTGTAAGTTAGTTTGCAGGTCATCTTGTTGCGGCAGCGGTGCTAGTTTCGTAATAGGTCGTTTCAGGTGTCCTTTTTTAGTTTTTATAGTGACCACCCGAACCTTGCCATCCGCTCCTGGATGGAGTTCTGTCACTCTACCAAGAGCCCACTGCCCCGGAGGCAAGTTTTCGTCTGTCACGAGTACTACGTTGCCTTCTCCCAAGTTCTTTGTTGGATGATGCCACTTACTGCGTTCCTGGAGTTGATGGAGGTACTCGCTGGACCATCGTTTCCATATATGGATGTTCATTTGTTCAACAAGTCTCCATCTGTTTCTCAAGTCGTACTGGTTGAAGTCTTCTTCTTGCTGTGGTAGTGACAGCAGCGGTCCGCCGACGAGGAAGTGACCTGGGGTTAAGTATTCCAGATCTTCGATGTCTTCCGAGAGTGGGCACAAGGGGCGCGAGTTCATACAGCCCTCTATCTGCGCCAGCAACGTTGAAAATTGCTCAAATGTGAGCTTTTGCTCGCCGAGGACTCGCTTAAGATGGTACTTCATCGATTTTACCGCAGCCTCCCAGAGCCCACCTGCTGTAGGCCACAGAGGTGCGTTGAAGTGCCATTGTACGCGTAAGTTGCTCATGTTGTCTTGAAATTCTGAAGCTAGGAAAGTTTTGTTAAGTTCAAAGTCTTGTTGTAGCTGTTTGGCGGCACCTACAAAGTTCGTGCCGTTATCCGAAAAGACGTTTTGTGGTGTACCTCTCCGTGCGCACATTCTCTTGAAAGCAGCTAGGAACGTTTGTGTTGTTAGGTCAGAAACAAGTTCCAAATGCACGGCTTTTGTTGCCATGCAAATGAAAATTGCTACATAAGCCTTACACGTTTTGACTCCCCTGCCCTTGTTGATTTTTATTTCAATATGGCCAGTGAAGTCCACACCGGTGTTCGTGAAAGGTCTTGCTGGTGTGACTCTTTCCTTTGGCAAGTCAGCCATGAGTTGTGTGTTTCGGTGCGGCTTGTAACGATGACATCTCACGCATTGTCTTAGTTGTTTTTTGACAGTACTGCCTCCTCCTATAATCCAATACTCTAAGCGTAGTTGTGCTAGAGTGAGACGTGCACCGCCGTGGATAGTGATGATATGCGCTTCTTGAATTAGAAGCTCCGTCAATCGTCCTTTAGCGGGAAGGATGAACGGATGCTTGGATTCTGTTGGCAACATTGAGTTAGTTAGGCGTCCCTTTACTCGTAAGAGACCCTTATCGTCGAGATAAGGAGTCAGTTTTAATAAGTTGCTCTTTTGTGATATAGGGATGCCTTTCTTTAGTCTCTCAATATCTTCGCTAAAGCATTGTTCTTGAACATCTTTAATTATTCGTTCAGTCGCAGTAGTTAGTTCTTGTGGAGATAAAGGCAACACTCTTTTTTCGCAGTTGGGTAAGTTATTAATAGCATTATTTCTTTTCTGAATGCTAAATATTTGCACAGCTCGTAGTACACACGCTAGTACTCGTGTTACACGTTTTAAATCACTATATCTGTTCAGTAGTGTAGGTATGATATCGCCTTTCTTTTCTCCTTTTGTTATGAAACAATTTGTTTTTATTTCATCACATGTAGTGTATGTTTCTTGATTTTCGTTGTTGTTTACAAACTTTTCGGTTTTTAGCTGTTGGGGTCCCTCCCACCATAAGTTAAATGTTACAAGTTGGGATGGTGTGAGACCTCTAGTGGCACAGTCAGCGGGGTTTTCTTCCGACTTTACGTAGCGCCACTGTGTGGGAGGAATTACATTGTTTATTTGTGTCACTCTGTTAGCGACGTAGCGCTCCCATCGTTGTACATTGCCCTGTAGCCACGCCAGGACTACTTTGGAATCGCTCCAGCAGTTTATTTGCAGTTCTTTGCTAGTTATGATAGTTTTCAGTTTATCAACCAGTTTGGCCAATAAAAGGGCCCCGCATAGTTCCATTCGAGGCAATGTTACTTTCTTGTTCAGCGGTGCGACCTTTGTTTTGGCTGTAATTAATGTAGTGATGTAACAGCCGCCATCAGATTGCACTCGACTATACAGGACGCAAGCGTACGCCTTTTCGCTTGCATCGCAGTATCCGTGTATTTCAAGTTTGTTTGTAGTGCAATTTAACCATCGGGGTATAGTAAGTTTGTTTACGTTGTGTAGGTCTTGTCGTATGTCCTCCCATTCCTTTACTACTGCAGCAGATACTGGTTCGTCCCACTCGTTTTTACTCATCCACATCTTTTGAAAGAGTAATTTCGCTTTGATGGTTGTGGGTGACAGCCATCCGAGTGGGTCATAGAGTTTGCTTATCTGTGCTAGTAAGTTACGTTTCGTTAAATTATCTTTTGCCGGTAAGTTCCAATTGTAGGTAAAAGTGTCGGCGGCCGGGTTCCAGCGCATTCCGAGTGTCTTCGAGCTTGGAGTTTGTTCAGAGCTGAAGTCGATAGTCGTCTTACTACAGCGCTGGTCATCTCGTAAGTCATCCAAAATGGTTGGCTCGTTGCTGTTCCATTTACGTAAGTTGAAACCTCCTTTTTCCAGTAGTTTAATAAGTTCGCTAATAAGCTGTTTAGACGATTCGATCGTGTCTTGTCCATAGACTAAGTCGTCCATGTAAAAGTAGTTTTTAAGTACTTCTGCCGCCACCGGGTAGTTAAGTTGTTCATCTTGACCGAGTTGGTGCATGGTCCGCATTGCAAGATACGGTGCAGCCTTTGTTCCGTACGTCACAGTACAAAGTTGCCATTCTTGCAAAGGTTCGGCGCGTGACCCTCTCCAGAATACTGTTTGTAGATGTTGCTGGTTTTCATCAAGCCAAATCTGCCTGTACATTTTCTCCACGTCAGCAGTGAAAACGTACTTGTATGTTCGCCAGTTGATAAGGAGTGTTAACATATCCTTCTGCAGATTAGGTCCCGTGTACATTAAGTCGTTGAGACTCTGATTATTTCTTGTTTTGTAGGAGGCATTATAGACCACTCGTAGTTTAGTCGTTAGTGACTCTAACCTGAGTACACCATGGTGAGGTAAGTATAGTTGTTGTTTCTGTTTAGTTTGTTTAGTTATAGGTTTCATGTGTCCCATCGCAATGTATTCGTTCATGAAACGATTATACTCCTTGCTATACTCGTTGTTTTTCTCCATCTTTCGTTCCAGTTGCATGAACTGCGACAGGGCCTGAGGTCGAGTTGTTGGTAAGTTATGTTCATAGCCTGGCTGCATAGGCATCTGGACCACGTACTTCCCGTCTGGTAATCTAGTTGTAGTTTTAGTGTACATTTCTTCACAGAAGTCCTGTTTGTTTATGTCGGTTGAGTTAGGCGTTATCTCTTCCGACTCCCAAAAGCGCGTCATGTTTTGCAGGTCGTTGTGTATAACGAGACAGTTGAACGTTTTCACTCTGCCGCTGATAATCCAACCCACCTTCGTTTGCTGCGCTACTGGTAAGTTATCGTTTCTCATCACACCATCGAGTATGATGTCTGAGTAGATGTCGGCACCCAGCAACAGATCAACTGGGCCCGAGGTGTTGAAGTTAGGGTCGGCGAGTTTTAAGTTTTCCAGGTAATGCCAGTTGTCTAGGGAAAATGTAGTGCTTGGTAAGTTGTTTATTAGTTTCTTCAATACTAAAGCTTCGATGTGGAGCGTGTAGTCAGTATGGATAGACTTGCATTCTAAGTTCACCGCTCCCTTACAGTTTCCCGACAGCGATCCGATTCCAGATACGACCGCACTCAGTTTTTTACGTTTTAACCTGAGTCGCTGTGCAGCATCCTCAGTAATTAGGCTTACTTGTGAGCCCTGGTCAAGTAGGCCTCGAAGTGTTACATAGTTTCCATCTATAGTTTTTACTCGTAGTTGTATAGTCGTCAGTAAAACCTCTTTGTTAACGTCAGTTATGTTGTTGACGGCATGTGAGCTTGAAGTTAGAGGAAGTTGGTTAGAATTATTTCTATTCGTTAGATGTTCAGTTTCCGCCTCATGCATCTGTGTATGATGGGCTTTGTTACAAATTTTGCATGTTTTCTGTGATGTACATGCATTATTGCCATGCGTAAATAAGCAGTTTTTGCATAATCGCAAGTTTATAATTGTTTTGCGGCGATCAGTTGGTGTCATATTCAAAAACTTCTGACATTGCATTAGCACGTGCTGATCACTTTTGCAGAGTGGGCAAGTTCGTGCTATAGTAAAGTAGGTATTTGCTTCCTTTTTAGAATTGTTAAAGTTTGATGAACCCTTCGGCGAAAAATAATTCTTCTTATAATTGTTATAGGTATGCTTCGTGTTGTTATTTGCGGTATTGTAGTAAGAGTGTGGTTTGTTCATTGATGATTTCTGAATTTTCTCACCTTGAACTGGTTCGAGAGCCATGAACTTTGTTTCCAGAAAATGAGTAAATTCATCCAGATTAGGTAACCCTCTAGGATTCTCTCGTTCTTTCCTATATTCACTGGAACTGGTGGGATCAAGTTTCTGAATCATCAAGTATACAACCATAGGTCCCCATGATGCTACGTCGACTCCGATGTTACATAATCCATTCAGGCACTCTTTAATTACATCATGGAGTTTTCTAAGGCCCACGGCGGACTCCTGTTGTAGAGCGGGATGGTTGAAGAGCGTGTTCATGTAAGAGTTAAAAAGTAGGCTCTGATTGTCGTATCTGTTTGTAAGCAGTTCCCAGCATGAAGTGTAGTTCTCGGCGCTCACTCTGAGATGAGATACTATTCTCTCAGCCTCATCCTTAAGCTTGGACTTAAGGTGTTGCATTTTTTGTGCATTAGAGAGGAGAGGGTTGATGTGTACGCTCTCAATAAAAAGATCTTTAAAAGTTAACCAATGGTTATAGTTACCATAGAAGTCCGGGATAGCAATCTTTGGCGTAGATTGTTGGTAATGTGTGTTGTTCCAAATTTTGTGGTTTAGTTCTTTACGTAAGTTATCGTAGACGCTCTCTAATGCCTCGTATTTCAGTTTATAAGTTGTTTCGTCATCCTGCAAAATGCAATCTAGTTCCCAATGTATTTTTTCTATATTGTCCCATTTGTTTTTTAGAATTTTTAAAGTATCTTCAAGCTCCCATTTTTCCGAAATGTTTTCACGATAAGTTTTCTCCACTGTGCGCTCAAAGGCTCTAAAATTGCAATATTGTTGTCTTAACATTTCTTGCTGCTTCTCTTTAGTTTCGTTAGTTTCCCGTAGCGGTACTTCGAACTTAATATCATCAAAATTAAATTTCGAAGTGGTCGCAAGTTGTTTGGTTACAGTTGAAGAAGAAGTAGTTGCTTGTTCAGACTTACTTGTTGGTTTAGAAGTCAACGCGGACTTCCGTTGAAGCATGTCTTGTAACACTTCTTCGTATAAAGTTTTCATTTTCGCGTATACATCATCTCTAAAGTATTCGGTGTCCGTTTTTCCAGATTTCACTAAATCCATGTGGTTGCTGACAAACTTCTCCCAGTTAGAGTTTAGACGCTTAAGATGTTCCTCCAGGTACGTCAGAGTCTTCCTTGAGGGACTATCTTTCTTGTAGTTGGAACATAGTTGTTTTAGAGTTACGAAGATAGACTCCTGATTGGCAATCATCTCCGAGACGTCCGTTGCCATTGTTAAAAGTAAAGTTGTATAGTAAGTTGTTCAATGTAGTTAATAAGATAGGTTTTTTAGTCTAACCTACCTAGTTGTAGTTATAAATTATATGAAATCCTATGGCACGTTTCTCCGTAGGTTTACTAGTTCTACAAGATCGCAAAGTTTCATTAATCTTGTTGTCTCAATGTTCCTGCTCTCCTATGACGTTATATGCGCCGTCTCTATGCTGTCGGTGAGTCCCGCTGGTGGGAGGCCGAAAGCACCGATTCGCTAACGTCACGAAAAAACCCGAAGCACTGATTTCCGTTGCTCGAAGGACCAAAATGTATGGCCTTGGACGTCGTAGTAAGTTAAGTTAGTTAGATGAGTTGAAACATAAACACTTGGGCAAGGATCACATTAAGTTGTTTTATTCGAAAGTAAAGTTACAATTAGTTGGTTTTGGATGGATGCTAATCGTGACCGACCGCGACGACGTATTTACGTCAACTCTAGAAAACGTGTGCGATGCGCAAAAGTAGGGCGCAAGCTCAGCTAGATTAACTTGTACGTACGTAAACCGTACATAGATTATCAATTGTTGAACTTGAAAATTGTCTAAACTATCGAAAGTAGTGATAGTACATTTAGATCGATACTAGCGATAGTACCGATAGGTCTTGCTTTGTAACAATAATGGGTATTGATCTAAAAGATCTATCGATAGGTACCTACTATTGGTTTTTTTTAACTAGGTATCGATAGAATATCGATAGGCAACACTCTGGCGGAGTGTCCGCCCAATTCTAGACGCGATCTCGCTCGATTTTTGTGTAGCGAGGTTTTGCGTAGGTACTTACATACTAAGTTGGTGGATGGTTGACATAGTAGGTAACTAATTATCTAATCTGTGGTGGTTGTGTTAGTTGGTTGTTAGTTATTCTAATGACAACAAAGAATACAATTATTTACTGTTTCAACTGTTTTAGGTAGATAATGGCCCCGATTCCTGCAGACACCGCCTAATTTTATTTTAGGTTATATCCGTCATTTTCGTATCCGTCGAAAAGGAAAGGGACGGATGATTCACAGCTCTTAATTTTAGGAAGAATGAGTAAATTAATGTGTCGGGTTATTGACTGACGTAAAATTTTTAGACGGTTGGTTTAGATTTGTGCTTAAAATTGACGTGTGTTCCATAAATTTTATGCTTGTCGATTACCCGTCCCTTTCCTTTTCGGCGGATAAGAAAAGGACAGATATAACTTAAAATAAAATTAGATGGTATTTACAGGAATTAGCACCAATGGCCCCGATTCCTATGAGTAAATGAATGAATAACCCGGTCGAATTAAAAAGGTATCTCGCTGGTATGCAAACCGTTTGACGTGTGCTGTCAACTTAATTCTGTCGGTTGTTTTAGATTTCTGCTTAAAATTGACGTGTATTCCATAAATTTTATGCCTGTTGATTATCCGTCCATTTAAGAATAAGAATAAAATAAATTTATAATTTACGATAGACAGAGAAAGAAAAAGGATCGGTTCGTAGTGCCTACTTTGTAGGCCGCGCCGCCGCCGCGCCGCCGCCGGCGTGCGGCGCGGGGCGCGCGGAGCGGGGCGTGCGGAGCGGGGCGCGCGGCGCGCGGTGCGTGTGGCCGTTGACCCGTTCGAGCAGCTGTTGTCTCCATTACATCGAAAATTTTCGATAATTTGTCATTATTGTTTTTTTTATTGAAATTTGGGTTCTATGCAGCTAAAAGCACAATATGGAATTGAAAATAATTAAAAACAAAACTCAAAATTTCATGAATTTTGCGACGGAAAATTCCACTAGATATTAACTCAGAATCATGGTCTGAATCATCCCTCTCAGTATTCGTTACGATGTCACTAACACCCAGTATGTATACGTGAAGTATTTAAAGTTGGAGACACTTTTAAGTATTGCTTTTGTTTGAAAATGTGCATCTAGGATTTTTTCATACATCACAGATACTAAGTTTCTTTTTTTCAAATATTCGTGATACATTTTTTTTTGGTTGTCTGTACTAATGTCGAAGTAAAATGCTTAATCAAAAAAGCGAGACGAAACAGGTACATAAAATGAGGCAAAACAGGAAAAAAATAATAATTTACTTACAAAAATGACTTTCGAGGCGAAAGAGGAATAAAATGTGGGGCATAAGCGGAATTTTCAATCGAGGCGAAACTAGGCGAGGCAAATGCGGAACAATTGGAGCCAGGGTGCTCTATCGTTTTGTGATCGTGGATTATGGTGGCCGTCCCGGGAGGGGATGTTGTGACTTATGACTGTTTTGTAGCGTAACCGCAGTTTGGGGTGAAATATTACAGTCTGTTGTGCTTTGCAGTAGATGTGTAATGTTGGTTGATTTAATTGAGCAATGAAAGCTATGATTGACCTGTTTCGGAGCAACTCTGAAAGGAAGCTGCGCACTTGTAGTGTTCGGGGCTGCAGCCACTTTTGCGCTGCTCGTCTTAAAAACTGCAGGTATGCGGTCGAGCCCCGGAATTCATGTTGACTTTGTATTTGGTCATGACATTGTACCTGAATCTATGTCAAGTTGACCTCCGGTAGAATTAGTCAAACTACACGAATTAGAAATTAGTTATGTAGAAGAAATTGTGTAACCCATTGACCACTATTCTACCAAATAAAATTTAAAGTTGTGTGCTAACTGCGTTGAGATATCGTCACTTGGTGTAAGTGGCATGAGTTGCTACCGCTCGATTTAGGTGGTAGTGACGCCTCCCCCCCAATGGGTTCTCGCCTTGTCGTGGCGGGGGGGCTCAGTAGCTGTGGAAGTGGTTGGAAATGCCGCTTACTCCATATCACTTCCACAGTGAAGCTAAGAAGAACCCAACGCGCGGCGGGTCCGCTCAGATAACTCTGGGCGGGCAACGGCTTCGGCCACCGTCGGGCAACCCGTAAGCCTGCACTTGGTGGGGTCGCAGGAACGGGGGCCGCCTTCACACTGAGTGGAGGGGGCTGCGAGGAGATAACCTCTATAAAAAATCCGCAGGGAGGAGGCGAATTCCGCCTTCGCGCGGCTGGTTCGTCGGTCGTCAATGTACGGCTGGCGGACAGGCTTCGGCCACAGTCGGGCGAACCTGTTACCCTGACTTGCGGTGGTCATGTCTCGCGGCATGTCTCAGGGCCAGGGGGGCTTGCCTTAACCGGCCGGCCCCGAGAGGAGTAAACCTCACTAAAAAATCTCCAAAGTCTTACGTTGGGGCACCTTCGGGTCCTGCGCGGCGTGAGGCGCCTGTTACAGGTGGCGGAGGGGATACCTCCGGCAGCGAGCGGCCATCGCTGGGGCACCGCCCGACCCCCCAGGCGGATTAGGGTTACCCGGGTACAGAGGGCACTGCCCGGGTGGACTGAATATTTCCCTCACTCTCGTGGGATCAATTAAAAAAACATGGACAAAAAACCATTTGTGGAGCTAGTGGATGTAATTAAAAATAAAAATATACGGACCGATTTGATTGATGACTTTGGCGAGAAACGAGGACACGATTGCGCGCGATCTGGGGAAAGATCGGCATTGCCTTCGGATACCACCAATCCGGAGGCGGCCGTCTTATCCGACGACGACATCAGCAGCTGCTCAAGTGCAGTTGATGAGCCCCGCAAGGGGAAAAGGACGGGTGGGTCAACCTTGGACCCGAAATCGCCGGTGCTTAGCGGCAAGCACCGGTGGTCGAAGGAACAGGTGCCTCCCAGAACGTACAGGGCCACGGCTGGGGGCAGCTCGGAGAGTATGGCCAGAGGCCTGCGAGGGCCAATGGTGGGGGCGGCTGTGCCCATCTCGGAAACGGAATCCGACTGTTCGGGGATGGATACAGCTGTCTCCTACTCGGACGGCGATAAGCGGCGCAAAAAGCGGAGAGCCCCGGAGGCGGGGAGCAGTGATGAGTCAGGAGCAGGCTCATCCATTGCTGCGGCTACTCCGAACCGTGCTGCCAAGCGCGGCAGGGGAAGGCCACCCACCACTGGGCATTACGTTGGTCTGGCCAAGGCGAAGGAGGCCTTGGTCAGTGCCCAAAGAGCGGAGCTCGAACTCCTGGACGAATCGGAGGTCCTCGAGTCGACCAGGGAGCTTGCGGCAGTGCCTGCGGACTGCCTTGAGGGGCGGGTGGAGAGCAGCGTCAAGGTCATCCTTGACGTTGCTCGCAAATCCAAGAACCTCAAGGGCACGTTCGTGAACGCCCTGAAGAAAGCCGCCACGCAGATAGAACAGGCTGTGGCGGCTTTAACGGAGAGGACCTCCGATGAGGAAGTCCGGGTTCTACGTTCTGAGAACGCAGAACTGCGGAGAAGGGTGGAGAGCCTCAGCGGGGAGATGATCAAACTCCGCGAGGACCTTGCGCGTCTCTCCGCTGAGAACTCCCGCGCCAAGGCGCCTGCACCCCAGGAGGAGGGAAGGAGTGAGGCGGACCAGCGGTCAGCCATACTGTCTGACATCGATCGTATGATCGACATCAAGCTGGCCAGGCTGGAAAACCGCCTCCTCCCACCGTCGGCGTTCCGTCCGCCGCTGCAAGCGGACCTGAAGAAGCCTGCTCCGCAGGCAAAGGGAGCTCAGCCACAGGCTACAAAGGCAGCCAAACTCCCACCTGCCAAAGCGCCTGCCGCCAAGGCAGCCAGAAAGGCTGCCCCAGCAGCAGACCTTCCCACCCCAGCGCCCACACGTGGCGAAGCGACCCCCTTGCAGGGATCGCAGCCACCTGCGGAGACGTGGAGCGACGTGGTGCGGAAAGGCAAGAAGGGGAAAAAGAAGGCGCGCAAAGCCGATGCCACTCCCACAGCCCAGACTACGCCCAGCAAGCCTCCGGCGAGCCATGTAGACACTACAAGGCCGCGCGGAAAGGCAAAGCCTAAAAAGGCGAGAGGCAGTGAAGAGGCAAAGGCTCTGCGCCCCCCTAGGTCGGCTGTGGTCACCCTGACCTTGCGTCCGGAGACGATCGCCGAGGGAGTCACATATGCCCAGGTGCTCACCAGGGCGAAGATGGGAGTGAACCTCAGACAGCTGGGAATAGACGGCCTGCGCTTCCGTCTGGCTGCCACCGGGGCTCGAGTGCTCGAGATCCCCGGAAAGGAGAGCGCGGACAAGGCCGAACTCCTTGCAGCGAAGCTGAAAGAGGTCCTCCCAGAAACAGTCAAGGTGGCTTGCCCTGTGAGATGTACCGATGTGGTCGTCTCCGGGCTGGACGACTCGGCGACTGCGGAGAGCATCACGGCTGCCGTGGCTGAGGTCGGGAAATGCTCTCCGGAGCATGTCAAGGTCGGCCCTATCCGGGTTGGCGTGTTTGGCGTGGGCAGCGCGCTAGTTGAGTGCCCTATCGGGGCTGCCAAAACGGTGCTAGAACGCGGGCGACTCCTTATCGGCTGGAGTTCAGCTCGGGTGCGTGCACTGGGGCCTAGGCCAATGAAGTGCTTTAAGTGCTTCGAGATTGGGCATACTGGGCTCCAGTGCAATTCGCAGGTCGACCGAAGCCGGAACTGCTTCCGGTGCGGGCAGGAAGGTCACATGGCGTCGTCATGTACCGGCGACCTCCACTGCCCCGTTTGCAAGGCTGCAGGGAAACCTGCAAACCATGCAACCGGGGGTCGGAAGTGCGCACGGCCGAAGAAGGGCAGAAAAGGGACTGCCAAGATTCCAGTCCCTGGCCAAGCACCGAGGCAGCCATCGCAGGAGGCGATGACGACCGGCCAGTAATGGCAAGCCGCAGGGAGGAGTGCGCTCGACACAGCCCGCTGCGAAGATGGAGGCAGCGGCTGTCAGAGCAGCCAAACACGCCGGGGGTCCGTCCGGCGTGGGCGTAACAACGTGCCGTTGAGTGGTTGGCAGCGGCCTCCTGCTGCCACCCATGGTCAACGCCGTGGTTGGCGGCAGGGGAACGCTGAATGCGATGGTCTCCTTCCGTGAGGACGTGGTGGCGCGGAAGGAGGCAACAGAGCGGACCCGAGGGGACGTCCCCCTCTCGGATCCTATCCAACGTTGGCAAACCGGGCGGAGAAGGGGGGTAATGCTCGCCGACTCTTGCCCGGTCAACAAGCCCTCGGAAGCCGGCGGAAGCGGGGAAATTCCGTCGCCCGAATCCATCAAGGGCTCACGGAGGATGTGGTCTGTCGTGTGTTCCGGCAGACCACATAAAAGCGGAGGTCAGGGTGGACTGCACTCCTCCCACCCTGAACCCTGGGAGCGTCCGTTCCGGACGGCGCCGGCGGGTGCACGGAAGAGTGTGTAAACGTCCCCGCACACCCGCCAATAGGCGGAGGCTGCTGAACACCGAGGAGTTTTAGTGAGTAGGAGTCTCACATAACCCAGTCGCTTTCCCCGGGCGGCTGGGTATCCATGACGGATTTCTCCTCGTTAAAAAAAAAAAAAAAAAAAAAAAAAAAAAAAAAAAAAAAAAAAAAAAAAAAAAAAAAAAAAGGTGGTAGTGACGCCTGGTTGTGAGATAGGGATTCTCGTAAAAAGCATAAATGGTTTTGTCATAATTTTAATTATCATAATCCTTTTCGCATAACGTTTTTAAGCATATCTATACTTATAATAAATCTGTAGAGAGGTCAATTCTGTACATTAAATATTTTTTCAAAATAACTATCAGGGGGTGATAAGTGGTCAATACTGATGCCAAAAATGCAATCAGTAAAATTTTTGTCTGTCTGTCTGTCTGTCTGTCTGTCTGTCTGTCTGTCTGTCTGTCTGTCTGTCTGTCTGTCTGTCTGTATGTTCCTTATAGAAACAAAAACTACTGGACGGATTTTAATGAAACTTGGTACAATTATTCTTCACACTCCTGGACAGGTTATAGTATACTTTTCATCACGCTACAATCAATAGGAGCAGAGTAGTGAAGGGAAATTCTTTTGTATGAAAAATCTAAACCACTCAAGTTAGACGTTTGAAATTTGGCATGCAGGTACCTTAGATACCGTAGAGGTATACTAAGAAAGGAATTCCCGAAAATCCTACGGGAACGGGAATTAGCGGGAAAATCCTTTTGTATGAAAAATCTGAACCACTCAAGTTAGACAATTGAAATTTGGCATGCAGGTACCTTAGATACCGTAGAGGTGTACTAAGAAAGGAATTCCCGAAATTCCCACGAGAACGGGAATTAGCGGGAAAATCCTTTTGTATGAAAAATCTAAACCACTCAAGTTAGACAATTGAAATTTGGCATGCAGGTACCTTAAGTACCGTAGAGGTGCACTAAGAAAGGAATTCCCAAAATTCTCACGGGAACGGGAATTAGCGGGAAAATCCTTTTGTATGAAAAATCTAAACCACTCAAGCTAGACCTTTGAAATTTGTCATGCAGGTACCTTAGGTACCGTGGAGGTGCACTAAGAAAGGAATTCCCGAAATTCCCACGGGAACGCGAATTAACGGGAAAATCCTTTTGTATGAAAAATCTAAACCACTCAAGTTAGACGTTTGAAATTTGGCATGCAGGTACTTTAGTAAACTTAAAGCTTAGTTGCAACAGGATATTACAAAATTCCCACGGGAACGGTAGTTAGCGGGAAAATCCTTTTGTATGAAAAATCTAAACCACTCAAGTTAGACAATTGAAATTTGGCATGCAAGTACCTTAAGTACCGTAGAGGTGCACTAAGAAAGGAATTCCCAAAATTCTCACGGGAACGGGAATTAGCGGGAAAATCCTTTTGTATGAAAAATCTAAACCACTCAAGTTAGACAATTGAAATTTGGCATGCAAGTACCTTAAGTACCGTAGAGGTGCACTAAGAAAGGAATTCCCAAAATTCTCACGGGAACGGGAATTAGCGGGAAAATCCTTTTGTATGAAAAATCTAAACCACTCAAGTTAGACAATTGAAATTTGGCATGCAGATACCTTAAGTACCGTAGTGGTGCACTAAGAAAGGAATTCCCGAAATTCCCACGAGAACGGGAATTAGCGGGAAAATCCTTTTGTATGAAAAATCTAAACCACTCAAGTTAGACCTTTGAAATTTGTCATGCAGGTACCTTAGGTACCGTGGAGGTGCACTAAGAAAGGAATTCCCAAATTCCCACGGGAACGCGAATTAACGGGAAAATCCTTTTGTATGAAAAATCTAAACCACTCAAGTTAGACGTTTGAAATTTGGCATGCAGGTACTTTAGTAAACTTAAAGCTTAGTTGCAACAGGATATTACAAAATTCCCACGGGAACGGTAGTTAGCGGGAAAAAACATTTGTATGAAAAAAACAAATCTAAATAAAAGGAGAAACTGACTGACTCAGTGACTGACATATATCAACGCATAGCCTGAACGGCTAAACGTAGGCATTTGAAATTTGGAAGGGACATAGCTTAGGTACCGTAGAGGTGCACTAAGAAAGGAATTCCCGGAATTCCCACGGCAACGGAAATTAGCGGGAAAATCTTTTTGTATGAAAAATCTAAACCGCTTAAGTTAGACGCTTGAAATTTGGCATGCAGGTACCTTAGTTAACTTAAAGCTTAGTTGCAACAGGATATTGCAAAATTCCCACGGAAACGGGAGTTAGTGGGAAAAAAACATTTGTATGAAAAAATCGAAACCGCGTAAGATAGATATTTTCAATTCAATTAAATTATTTATTGCATTCCATGTAGTACAATAGGGTGTTACATAGGCATAGGAACTAAAACATGGACCCTATAGGGCACAGCAACGTTGAAGGGAAGAGAGGAAGTGTGTATTAAAATTAAAACTCAATGAACAATCAATTTAAAAAAAAAAACAATTCAATCAATTGATTCAATCTAGCACGCATGTATACCTTAGTAAATATAAAGTTTATTTTTGGCTGTATTTTGAAAAATGGGAGTTATTGGGAAAAAAAAAATGTACTTATGAAAAAATCTAAACTGCATAAGTATGCACTCCCACACACACAAAGATCTCTCTCTTATATAACACGCCACGCGGACGAAGTCGCGGGCAAAAGCTAGTAAATAATAATAATAAATAAAAATAAAAATTGTTTATTTTCAGATAATTACAAATCCATAGATTGTTCGTAAAAAAATGCTTAAGAATCCTATGTTAGTACAGCGAAACAATATAAATAAGTACAATAAAAGATAAACTCCCGCTCCCAACTCGATTTACTTCCTCACACGTGCTACGTGCAGTTCTGTGAATCGACCGAGAACAGGCAAGTCGAACTTCTCCGATATCATCCTCAGAACTTTGTTGGTACTCCCCCGCAGTCGCCGTATTACAGATGCAGACTTCTTGCGCATAATAGCATAGAAGTCGTCTATGCCCGCATCTGCAAACATGCCAGAGGCACTGCAATAGCGAGGAAGCCTCACCAAAGCCCTGAAGATGTTATTATATTGCACTCGTAAGGAACTGTAGGCCCCCAGCGTGAAATTGGCCCATAAACCACTCGTGTAAAAAACTTGACAATAAGCTTTAAATAAGGTTAGCTTTAATTCGAGGGTGCAGCGAGAAAACCTTTGTGCCAACATGTTGCCACGAACCGACAGCGCCCTACGCTCCCTTTGTATGTCGAGATCGTCTTTCAAGTCTTTAGTCATAATATGACCAAGATACTTGAACTGCGATACACGGTTCAAACTTGCATTGTTTAAATACAATGGCGGCACTTGACTTGGTAATTTCGCATTAGAAGCTTTAAAAACCATAAACTCACTTTTGCGTTCATTGCACTTCAAACCATGCACCTCAGCATAACGCTCACATACTATCAACATCGACCGCATACCACTGATCGACGGGCTCAGCAAAACCATATCATCCGCATAACTAATGTTATTAACACAAACATTATCTATGCGACACCCGACATGCATGTTGCTAAGCCTGCCAATCAGTTCGTTTACATATAAGTTGAAGAGTCTTGGAGAGGTTAACCCTCCTTGTCTAACGCCACAATTCAATGTTTACTCATCAGAATAGTCGTTTCCCCATTTTACAACATTTTTTTGATTATTGTACCAATATGACAGGATGCCAATAACTTCCGGTGATATACCTTCACCCTTGAGCTTAGTCCAGAGAATATCATATGACACCATGTCAAATGCTTTGGATAAATCTAAAAAACATGCATAGATAGGCATTTTTCTCAATGCATAATACGAGACCGTGTGCTTTAATGCTAGAATGGCACTCTCAGTCGATAATCCCGACTGAAACCCAAACTGTGCATCTTGCAACTTAATACGCGCATCAAGATGAACATCTATCACTCTATTAAAAACTTTCGCGGTTATAGTAGCCAACGAGATTGGCCTGTAATTCGTTTTATTTGATACTAGCTTTTGCCCGCGACTTCGTCCGCGTGGCGTGTTATATAAGAGAGAGATCTTTGTGTGTGTGGGAGTGCATACTTATGCAGTTTAGATTTTTTCATAAGTAAATTTTTTTTTCCCAATAACTCTCATTTTTCAAAATACAGCCAAAAATAAACTTTATATTTACTAAGGTATACATGCGTGCTAGATTGAATCAATTGATTGAATTGTTTTTTTTTTAATTGATTGTTCATTGAGTTTTAATTTTAATACACACTTCCTCTCTTCCCTTCAACGTTGCTGTGCCCTATAGGGTCCATGTTTTAGTTCCTATGCCTATGTAACACCCTATTGTACTACATGGAATGCAATAAATAATTTAATTGAATTGAATTGAAAATATCTATCTTACGCGGTTTCGATTTTTTCATACAAATGTTTTTTTCCCACTAACTCCCGTTTCCGTGGGAATTTTGCAATATCCTGTTGCAACTAAGCTTTAAGTTAACTAAGGTACCTGCATGCCAAATTTCAAGCGTCTAACTTAAGCGGTTTAGATTTTTCATACAAAAAGATTTTCCCGCTAATTTCCGTTCCCGTGGGAATTCCGGGAATTCCTTTCTTAGTGCACCTCTACGGTACCTAAGCTATGTCCCTTCCAAATTTCAAATGCCTACGTTTAGCCGTTCAGGCTATGCGTTGATATATGTCAGTCACTGAGTCAGTCAGTTTCTCCTTTTATTTAGATTTGATTTTTTCATACAAATGTTTTTTCCCGCTAACTACCGTTCCCGTGGGAATTTTGTAATATCCTGTTGCAACTAAGCTTTAAGTTTACTAAAGTACCTGCATGCCAAATTTCAAACGTCTAACTTGAGTGGTTTAGATTTTTCATACAAAAGGATTTTCCCGTTAATTCGCGTTCCCGTGGGAATTTGGGAATTCCTTTCTTAGTGCACCTCCACGGTACCTAAGGTACCTGCATGACAAATTTCAAAGGTCTAACTTGAGTGGTTTAGATTTTTCATACAAAAGGATTTTCCCGCTAATTCCCGTTCTCGTGGGAATTTCGGGAATTCCTTTCTTAGTGCATGTTGTATATGTGTTCCAATATCTTAGTGTGAGTGGTTGCGTCCACGCACGGTTGCATATTTATGTATGTGTTTGATAAATAAAGGTCAGTGTGTTCTAAACCATCTTTGATTCCACACGTCCATATATCGATACGTAACAGTGGCGACGACTACCCACAAGAAAAATAATCATAATGTCTCAATTCGGGATTTTAAACAGTTTCGATCACAATTTACAATCATGGCAGACATACAAAAACCGGCTACTTCAATGGTACATCGCGAACGACATCGATGAGACAAAGGATCCACATGGAATAAAGAGGCGGGCTATTTTATTGAGCGCACTCAGCGACGGCACATATAAACTGGCAGCAGATTTGGCCTTGCCAAAGGAACTGCAGGTAGTGCCATTCGAAGACGTTTTGAAGCTTTTGGATAATCACTTTACGCCCAAAGTATGTGGTTTTAGCGAAAGATACAATTTTTACGTTGCGACACAAACGGTGGGTGAAACCTACCCACAATGGGCAGCGAGATTGCGCGGGCTAACGGCACATTGCAACTTCCAAGACGTAGAAGAAGCGTTAAGGGATCGGTTTGTAATGGGCATGCTACCGGGACCGGAGCGAGAGAAGCTATTTGCGCAGGATCCAAAAAAACTAACTTTAGCGGGAGCGGTGGAGCTGGCGGCGAGCGTACAAAGTGCACGCCAAGGAGCGGCGGCAGCCACGGGGAGCGCGGCTGCGACCGCACCGCACGAACAGCTGTTTAAGATGAACCAGTCCCCCGAAACCAGCGTCAACCGCGTCAGTAACAACAAAACTCAGTGCACGGTTTGTGGTTATAAAAACCATACGTCATCGCAATGCAGATTTGCCAGTTATAAGTGTAAAAGGTGTAACGTAAAAGGGCATTTAAGTCGAATGTGCAAAAAAATTAACTTTGTGTCACACGTAGGAGAAGTCATTGAGAGCGCGGATGATGACGGTGAGTTATATTTAAATAATATTCGGTCGATAAAGGGAGAACCTATGGTTGAAACAATAATTGTTCAGGGTATTAAGGTCAAGTTTCAAATTGATAGCGGTTCTGCCGTCACGGCGATTTCCGAAAAAATGTACAAAATGCATTTCCAACACGTGCCATTATCAATAACTAATAAGCGCTTGTTAACATATACCGGCGATTGTATTGATTGTCTCGGAATAGCGCCGTTACAAGTTAACTATAACGGGCTGACACATGTTTTGGATGTTTACGTAATCCAAAGAGGAGGGCCGCCGATACTCGGCCGTGATTTCATATCGCTTTTTAAAATAGAAATGTTTCCCGTTAATTTCTTGTCACAAAACCACGTCGTAGTTGGAAATCTACAATCACGATATCCATCAGTATTTACAAATGAGCTAGGTATGTTTAACAAATATAAAGTTAAATTACAATTAAAAGGAAGTGCTAAACCAACGTTTTTTAAAGCTCGCCCCGTCGCATTCGCACTTAGAGACAAGATCGACGCAGAGATCGAGCGGCTGACTCGTTTAGGTATATTGCAACCGGTTGAACATGCAGAGTATGCGTCACCCATTGTACCGGTACTCAAGCGCAATGGCGCGATTAGGCTTTGTGCGGACTACTCCGTATCAATAAACAAACAATTGCTTATAGAACAATATCCATTACCAACGGCCCAGGAATTGTTTACTAAAATACATGGAGGGCAACAGTTTACTAAGCTCGATCTATCGCAAGCTTACAACCAATTTGTACTAGATGACGAATCACAAAATCTAACGTGCATAAACACACACCGCGGAATTTTTAAATACACAAGGTTAGTATTTGGCCTCGCGAGCGCACCGGCAATTTTCCAACGTGCGATGGAGGGGCTGCTGTCTGGCATGGAAGGGGTTGTGTGTATGTTGGACGACATTCTGATCACGGGCACGGACAGAGATCAGCACCTTCAGCGTCTTGAGGCCGTGTTACAAAGGTTGCAAGAAGCGGGATTGACGTTACAAAAAGATAAATGTGAATTTTTCAAGGATCAAGTGGAGTATTTAGGTTATACTATAGATAAACGCGGGTTACAGAAGTCCCCGCAAAAAGTAAAAGCTATAGCAGAAGCGCCAACACCCACTAACTTGAATAAACTTCAGTCGTTTTTAGGACTGGTAAATTATTATCGAAATTTTGTACCTAACGCATCTACGATATTGTGTCCTCTATACAGCCTACTACAAAAGGGTAGTAAATGGTCTTGGGGGACAGAACAAGATAATTCTTTTAAAAAAATAAAGCAAATTCTTGCTTCGGACCGCGTTCTGGCTCATTTTAATCCTCACGCTAAAATCATTTTAACAGTAGATGCATCACCAAGCGGATTGGGGGCGATTTTATCACAGGTTGAGGCAGACGGAGTGGAGAGGCCTGTATCTTTCGCATCACGGACACTAAACAGCGCGGAGAAAAAATATTCTCAAATTCAAAAAGAAGCTACGGCAATTATTTTTGGTGTCCGTCGTTTTCATCAGTATGTATACGGCCGATCTGTTCCGTTTGTTTTACGTACCGACCACAAGCCTCTCTTATCAATATTTGGACCCTATCGCGGGATACCAGAAGTATCTGCTAATAGGTTACAACGCTACGCCATGTTTTTAAGCGGCTACAATTATACTATAGAGTATATACGCAGCGCAGAAAATAGCGCTGATTTTCTCTCTCGCGCCAGTCTGCCCGATCAGGACTCGCGCGCGATTAGTGATAACAGACAACTCGCCGGCTGCGATGACCGTGCGTCATATGTTTATTTTACAACAGATGATAGTTTACCGGTAACGCTTCACGAAATGCGCGAGGAAACCATGAGAGATGCAACACTGAGTAGGGTTGTAAAATATATATTAGGTGGTTGGCCGCAAAAAGTGACGGATGTTGCAATTAAACCGTATTTTGTGTGTAGAACACAGCTATCAACGGAAAAAGGGTGTGTTATGCGAGGCCATAAAATAGTTATTCCAAATAAATTAAGGGATACAATATTAACTGAACTGCACAGTGCACATTTAGGCATTGTCAAAAGTAAGGCTGAGGCACGAAGCAGGTTTTGGTTTCCAGGAGTTGATGAGGCTATAGAGAAGATGATTGCCAGCTGTAAGGTATGTGCTCAGCTTAGACCGTCGCCCGTGCGCGCTCCGCTCGCGCCGTGGCCACACCCGCCGCAGCCGTTCTACAGGATTCACATAGATTTTCTCGGCCCTATTAATGGACAGTCGTATTTAGTGATTGTAGACGCTTATACTAAGTGGATGGAGGCTTATCATATGACGAGCACGTCTACGACGGCGGTGATTTCTAAATTATACGAATTCATTTCGAGATACGGATTACCACATACCTTAGTAAGTGATAATGGCACGGCTTTTACTTCACACGAATTTAAAACATTTTGCATTTCAAACGGAATTTCGCACGTGACGTCACCTGCTTATCACCCAGCCAGTAACGGTCAGGCGGAGAGCTGCGTTAAGATTGTGAAACGAGGCATAAAGTCCTGTCTCATAAACAACACGCACAAAAGCAATTTAAATAATCAATTATTGAAGTTTTTGTTTAACTACAGGAATTCTGTACATTCGACAACCGGTTTTTCGCCCGCCCAACTGGTATATGGTCATAAGCTTCGTTCGCGGTTAGACTTAATTAATCCACAAACTCCACCGCCAGCATCCGACTCTCTCGCTAAAAATGTGCAACTTAAACAGTGTTCACAGAGTAAAGCATACCAGGGTACAAACGTACAAGTATATAGTCCGGGAGACAATGTACTTTATAAAAAAACAAATGTTAATAAACAATTTTCATGGAATAGAGGACTAATTATAAAAAGAATCGGAAAAGTTGTTTATTTAGTTAAGGACCTTGTCACAACAGAGCAATATAAAAAACACAAAAATCAGTTGTTATTATACAAAGGTACAGACCACACCACCCACCATCCATGGAACTGTCCGATAGAACCGCTAGATGTAATTCCTTCGGTGCCAGGGAATTACAGGAACCAAGAGGAGACATCTCACCATAATATTATGGAAGAAATCTACCCATCTGCGCCACAACCTGATGGGCCACAGCGACAACTTGAAGGGGAAGAAGATGCGGATGAATTCCATGAGGCAGAGGAAGCGGCAGTCGACGCTGCGAGCGAGGAGAGCGCTCAGCAGCTGCCAGCGCCCCCAACAACGTCAGACAGACCCCTATTCGATGGGCGGTTGCGGTCTGTACCACTATAAGAAGTTTTTCTATATAAATATGTTAAGTAAAAGCTAAAAGGGGAGGAACTGTTGTATATGTGTTCCAATATCTTAGTGTGAGTGGTTGCGTCTACGCACGGTTACATATTTATGTATGTGTTTGATAAATAAAGGTCAGTGTGTTCTAAACCATCTTTGATTCCACACGTCCACATATCGATACTTAACAGTGCACCACTACGGTACTTAAGGTATCTGCATGCCAAATTTCAAACGTCTAACTTGAGTGGTTTAGATTTTTCATACAAAAGGATTTTCCCGCTAATTCCCGTTCCCGTGAGAATTTTGGGAATTCCTTTCTTAGTGCACCTCTACGGTACTTAAGGTACTTGCATGCCAAATTTCAATTGTCTAACTTGAGTGGTTTAGATTTTTCATACAAAAGGATTTTCCCGCTAATTCCCGTTCCCGTGAGAATTTTGGGAATTCCTTTCTTAGTGCACCTCTACGGTACTTAAGGTACTTGCATGCCAAATTTCAATTGTCTAACTTGAGTGGTTTAGATTTTTCATACAAAAGGATTTTCCCGCTAACTACCGTTCCCGTGGGAATTTTGTAATATCCTGTTGCAACTAAGCTTTAAGTTTACTAAAGTACCTGCATGCCAAATTTCAAACGTCTAACTTGAGTGGTTTAGATTTTTCATACAAAAGGATTTTCCCGTTAATTCGCGTTCCCGTGGGAATTTCGGGAATTCCTTTCTTAGTGCACCTCCACGGTACCTAAGGTACCTGCATGACAAATTTCAAAGGTCTAACTTGAGTGGTTTAGAATTTTCATACAAAAGGATTTTCCCGCTAATTCCCGTTCTCGTGGGAATTTCGGGAATTCCTTTCTTAGTGCACCTCTACGGTACTTAAGGTATCTGCATGCCAAATTTCAAACGTCTAACTTGAGTGGTTTAGATTTTTCATACAAAAGGATTTTCCCGCTAATTCCCGTTCCCGTGAGAATTTTGGGAATTCCTTTCTTAGTGCACCTCTACGGTACTTAAGGTACCTGCATGCCAAATTTCAATTGTCTAACTTGAGTGGTTTAGATTTTTCATACAAAAGGATTTTCCCGCTAATTCCCGTTCCCGTGGGAATTTCGGGAATTCCTTTCTTAGTACACCTCTACGGTATCTAAGGTACCTGCATGCCAAATTTCAATTGTCTAACTTGAGTGGTTTAGATTTTTCATACAAAAGGATTTTCCCGCTAATTCCCGTTCCCGTAGGATTTTCGGGAATTCCTTTCTTAGTATACCTCTACGGTATCTAAGGTACCGGCATTCCAAATTTCAAACGTCTAACTTGAGTGGTTTAGATTTTTCATACAAAAGAATTTCCCTTCACTACTCTGCTCCTATTGATTGTAGCGTGATGAAAAGTATACTATAACCTGTCCAGGAGTGTGAAGAATAATTGTACCAAGTTTCATTAAAATCCGTCTAGTAGTTTTTGTTTCTATAAGGAACATACAGACAGACAGACAGACAGACAGACAGACAGACAAAAATTTTACTGATTGCATTTTTGGCATCAGTATCGACCACTTATCACCCCCTGATAGTTATTTTGAAAAAATATTTAATGTACAGAATTGACCTCTCTACAGATTTATTATAAGTATAGATATCACCAGTAGAGTCCTTAACTATAGGTACAACAAGAGTTCTCATTAATTCCGGCAGTAAATATGAGTGTCTTATACAAAAAGTGTAGACAATACTCTATTTATGTGCACACCAGCGTGCCGCAGGTGCTCCACGCTTAGGCCGTCATGTCCCGGAGACGTACCTCTTTTCATATTTTGGATAGCCTTACATACATCCTTACTAGTCACTCTAAATGGGTGTTCCACGAGACTATTATGAGCACTGGACACCTTACTACACGTATCAAGGTTCGGTTCGATTTTAAAGTAGTCCCTAAAAATATTTGCAATATTTTTCGATTCACATGAACCATCCACACTCACAGGCAAACTTATTGTACCGTTTAATTTCTTTGTACTCTTTCAGAACTTCCCAAATTGTTTAGTAGAGTGTTGTGATGCAAGTATATTCATCCGTATTTGTTCCTGATTTCTTTGACAATATTGTACTCTAGATTTAAATATCTTGCGACGAAACACATTTTTTCATAAATAGGGCCACTAGTTGGTTTGCCAAACCATAAGTACGTCTGAAAGTAAGCCTAGCCCGCCTGTGAGCGTCTGCCACATGCTTATTCCACCCTAATATACATTTACCCTTAACATATTTATTTGTACTATATTTACGAGTTTCTATTGCGGCATGAGACAATACATTTACTATATTATTATACAATTCATTAATTACATTTTTATGATTAACATCATTACACATACACTTCTCATCAAAAAAATCGAAACACCTTGCAAGTTTACGTTTTGTCAGGATTATCAGAAAAATGTGTACATTTAGGAATAAATGTTAAATGTCGTTTAATAGTGAGTAATATGAGCTTATCCAATCTTAATGTTAATGTTCTAAATTTAAATGAATTTTTCATAGGTTTCGTATTTTGTTAAATGAGTCATTTTTATTCCGTATGGAGTATAAAGGAAATGGATAAAACAACACACGTAAATGAAAAAAAAAAACTAAAAAACGTTTATTTAATAACTTGTATTCCCTCCCCGAGCTCTAATTACTGCTTCCATACGGTTCTTCATCGATCGGATGAGAGTCACGATCACATGCTGTGGTATATTGTCCCATTCCTCTTGGATTGCATCTTGCAGCTGGCTAAGTGTTTCTGGGGCAGGATCTCTTGCTCGAATTCGTCTCTTTAATTCATCCCACAGATGTTCAATGGGATTCATGTCCGGGCTTCTTGCTGGCCATTCCATAATAGAGATATCGACTTCGTTAAGATAATCTCGTACGACGCCCGCGGTGTGAGCCCTAGCATTGTCGTGCATGAATATGAAGCCGTTGCCAATAAAATGTGCATAGGGCATCACATGAGGCTCGAGACACTCTTCGACGTACCGATGACAGTTTAGTGCAGGCAGACGTGGCCCAGACACGAAAGCAAGCTCTGTCTTACCGTCGGCGCTAATTCCTCCCCAAACCGTCCACGAACCGCCACCATAGCTGACCTTTTCTTCAATGCAGCATTGTGCATAGCGTTCTCCGTCTCTTCTGTAGACCTTGTTCCTTCCGTCGTTACCATACAGCATAATTTTACACTCATCAGAAAAGAGAACTTTGCTCCACTGTAGGTATGACCAATTTATTTTGCTCACGTGCAAAGTTAAGGCGCGCTCTTCGATGGTCTGCAGTTAATTTCGGCCCATTTGCTGGCTTATGCGGTACCAGTCCACGATCCTTCAACCTTCTTCTAATTGTAGAGTCACTTACAGCCACCCTTCGTACAACACGAAGCCGCTGCTGCAGTTGAAAAGCGTTAAGGCGTCGATTTCTTAAAGAAGTTGTTACAATAAATCGATCATCTCGCTCAGAAGTGACCCGATTCCTGCCAGATCCTGAACGGCGCGTGAACAAACCAGTCTCCCGATAACGTTTATAGACTCTATGAACAGATGATAGGCTTAGATGCAGTCTTGCAGCCACAACACGCTGACTAAGGCCAGAATCCAGCAATGCCACAACTTGGGCGGCTTCTGTGGGCGAAGTATCCATACGTTTTAGAAAAAAAACCTTTTTTCAGACGTCCCAAAGTCACAGTATTGAAATAAAAAACAAAAAGTTTAAGGATAGGCGCCAATTTTTAGTTTTTAAACGCTAAATGTACTCCAACCCTAAACACACATTTGTCTCAAAACAGTGATTCATTTCGTTTATAAGATAAACAAATGAAATTCTAATTTTGAATTTAGAATTTTCGCTTAGTACTGTAATGGCCAAACTGCCAGCTATACATTTATGTATTTTTTTCATCGTATGAATTCTTTTTTGTGTTAAATTCGGACAGAAACAATGAAAACGGAAGTGTTTCGATTTTTTTGATGAGAAGTGTATTATTGGCACATTTGTGAAGGTCAGTTGGAAAATTAATTAATCTCAATTGTTCATTACATGACTCATAATATCTATCAATTTCTTCTTTAGACCTGGAACCCCAAGTAATCCCATTACATGGCTTACTTTGTAGTGTAGTCTTAGACCTAATCAGATCTAAATCACATTCCACATGTATTGGATAGTGGTCCGACCAATAAGTGTCATAAATAATTCTGACATTTGTTACTGTTTGGTACGCAGAGTTACTTACCAGACAGTCGTCCAGCCATCGTTTACAGTTGGTATGCGCCTCACTTACAAATGTGTGCGTATCAGAATATAAGCCATTTTTTTCTATATCAGCACACACCCAATTCCTCTCCCCACAGAAGGTAAGTAACTCGTTACAAAAAGGAGCGGATGAGTGAGCGTTGAAATCTCCTAACATATAAACGGTTTCAACATTACTATTTTCTACAATAGCGCTTATTTCACCTAAACAATGAGTGAAAGTCGGTAAGTTGTCAGAGATATCGATAGGCATATAAACATACACAATTACAATTTCACGGTCATCACTAATCACAGCTTTAATTGCCGCAATACGCTCACTGTTACACTTCAAAATTGATACACTTTTAAATGCACTTCGTCTCCATAAAAATTCAACCCCGCCGTACAGCCTTCCACGGAGCACACCTACTGACAGATCAACCGCCGACTTCCCTGTACACCTGAAGTTCTGATCTATGGTGTCAAGAAACTATAAGTCATGGGGCAGCAGCCAGGTTTCTTGAAGTGCCACCACATCCGCCATTTTGCATAATGATCGCACACACCCAATGCTTCTTTTTATGTTTTTACAGTTAAAACTTATGAAAACACTATTCTTATTATTTTCCATTATTTGGTGATGCTGCATTGGAGGACACAGACTGGTTTTCTTCATGCGACATTCGCTTTCTGAAGTGTATAAATCTCCTAAAACGAATACCGTCGGGCCACATCTCGTCATTCAAGTATAAGTGCAAATTATGTCTGGATACTAACATTCTGAACGCATTATACAGTTTATCTTTTTTCATTGTTATTTTTTCTAATGTAATAATTTCGTGGGTCTTCGTCTTTATATATTCACAAATATCCTGCTTCGATGACTCCTTATTTACATTAGATATAAATAAGTTGATTTTAACGTGTGCCGCTTTGAATTTCGAGTCAGGTTCCAATACAGCTTTACCCGTTTTGTCAATAAATCGATTTCTTAATTTCTTTCTCTGAACTACAACCATTTGATTGCTTTTTCTGTTTCCATTCACCTTCGCGCCTAACGATATCCGCCACAGTAATTGGCTTCAAAACGTTGTCATCTGTACATTGCTCGCTTGCACTGGAGAAATCTGCAACAGCGTTAACGTGGCCCGCAGTGTGTACTTGACGCTGCCTCTGACTCAACGTTGCCCTTGAACTTGAGGCGCTATCCGCACCGTGCGCCTGAGCGAGACGTTCTTTGCGATTAACACACACCACGCTGCCTGAGTGCGAAAGAGGCGGCTGTTGCTGTCGATCATCGCGCGCGCAACCGTTATTGTTTTGAACAGCTGATTCCAATATACCTTCGTCCGTATCTATGTTTATTGAATGCGGTAAACCTACCGGCCCACTATCGTACAAACATGCCCCTCGTTTTCGAGTATTCACGTTATTATTAACCATAGACTCTAACTTTAAATTCTCCAGGTCTATTTGGATATCTTGTACCTGTGTAACAGTCGCATAAATATCCTTTTAACAGTTTATTTAATTGCGCATTTGCGTTATATCTTTTGCAATGAGATTACATCTATGTGGTCTATAGACACTGGGGGCAATTTCTGCAGGTCTCGTGCCACAAACACGGGGATAGTATCTGGACCCCTTTGGGGTTTATTGATGAGATTTATTGTTTTTAGTTTATAAGTTTGTATAAGTATAAAATAAATAAATAAAAATAAATAAATAATCAACTTCTTTAAAGAAACAGATGATGTCTTCCAGATTCCTCTTCTTTTTACCATCTTTCCGACGAGATATTTTTCGCTGTGTGGTCGTTACAGATTCGAATAATAACTTTTTCGCGTATTCTACTTCCACATCAGAGAACACTGATTCACACATCTTCATCAAACTTTCGTTGTCTATAACATCATGTTTATACTGTATATGTCGTGGCCAGATCATAGAATTGACCATTTCATGAAATGATCGACCATTTCATGAAATGGTCGTATTTCATGAAATGGCCAACTTCAACTGACCATATCGTTTAAACGTCAGCGTTTAATGATATTTCCATCCACGTTTGGCCATATCATTAATGTAGGGTGTCCATGATAAGTGGTGTAATAAAAACGCGAAATAAGGTAGGAAATAATGTATTACTCTAGTACAAAGTACAAAAATGTTTAAAATTGAAATAAAAATTAAAAAGTCATTTTCGATTAACGGAGTGTTGATGTAGTTGACATATACGCCGTAACTGCATCTTGCTTTGAAGTCGTCGTCATATTTTTTGACACTATTTCATGCCATTGGTCATCATTCAGTATACTTTTCGTGTGTAAGATAAACATACTGGCGGCATAGGGGTGGCCCAAGGGCCACCCCCGCCGCACCCTAACCTACTGTTATGCCTTGTAAAAATTATAAAAACATTTATGCGTTTTAATAGAATCCCGTTTCAAGTAGTTAATGCTATCTGCGGCAGATCTACAATAAGTCACGTCAAAAAAAAGAAACTTTACGGACAGTAGGATCGTCTATATTTTTCTTTTTTAAAATTAATATCGCTTCATTCGCAGTTTTAATTATATCATATTTTGAAATCCAATAATAGTCCATTGATTTACGTAGCGTGGTCACTCGACCTTCATTATTTGCCATATAACCTAAAAATAAAAATAAAGTTGCTGTCTACTGTTAATACGAGTATTTCTTTTCACCTTAGTGTCAAAACATTGCTTCACTGCACTTTTATTTTGTATTTGCTCATTATTATTCGTATTATTCGCGTTCACACAAAAATAATTATTGTCCGCCGCCATTATGCAAAACATAAACAAAGCGACACCAGCGCCACTACCGGTGGATAATGTTACTATTTTACGATATGATCGCTAACGTTTGGCCATATCATGAAGTAATCATGCATTTAGTTGGTCATATCGTTAAACGTTTTGTGTTCATTGATCTGGCCAAACCACATCATGATGTGGCCAACGAATGTTGTTCTATTTCATGAAATACGACCATTTCATGAAATTGTCGATCATTTCATGAAATGATCAATTCTATGATATGGCCACGATATATATAAGCCAGTATTTCACTAATAATTATATTGCACTTGTCACACTTAAGTAATTCGACCGACATTCTTTAAATTTTTGAGACTCGACACGCGCGCTCGCTAGCTCTGTGCGGGCGCGACTGACATAACCATAATAACATTTAAGAATACTGGTTTGTTAGGTATAACTTATTTTTGGACTAATATTTGTTGGTATGTTGGGATGTAAGTGGTCCTAACACTATCTCATGGACCAAAGCCAACCTCACCTGCACGATGGTACATTCTGCTGACTAACGGACGAGGCTCTGGCGACATAACGACCACAGAATGGCACACAGAATTAAATCTGTTGGTGGCTTAATTGGAAAAGTCGATATTAGACCGGGATATTGACTTAGGGTGGCGGCGGAAGAGTGTCTAGCACACCAACGGTCTCCTGAACGACATCGAGATCTCCGGCATTCCCGAGGAGAGTGGAGAGAATGTCGCCCACCTCGTTGCGGCGTGCGCCGCGAAGCTCGGAGTGACCGTCGACGAGCGCGATATGGTCAGCTGTGTGCGTGTAGGCGGAGTGCGCGCGGGGAGCGAGGGCGTCCCTCGTCCGCGCAACATCGCCGTGCGGCTCGCGCGCCGCCCCCCACCCGACCGGGTCCTGCGCGAGGCGCGCGTGCGCCGCACCGTCACTACAGAGGGGATAGGACTACGCGCCGAACCTAGACGTTTCTATGTAAACGAGCGCCTAACCAAGAACAACCGCTTGCTGTTCGGCCGCGCTCGTAAGTTGGCGGGTTCCACTAATTGGCGGTACGTTTGGACACGAGATGGCAAAATTTTCACCCGCCGAGACCAGGGAGCCCCGGCTAACCGGATTAGATCCGAAAAAGATCTTGATAGGGTTTTTGGTCCGACTCAAGTTTGTCCCGCCCCCGCAGCAGTCGAGGGCAATAACTCGGTCTGATTTGAATGTATCTATACGTATCACTGTAGCTTGTATCTATTGTCTGTTTGTTTTCTATCGTTTGTTTATATTGTTGTTATCTGCCGTGTGGCTTGGTCATCAGTGGTGGATCGTGCAAGCCGTTATTAATATGTGTGTATATATGGTATATTATAATAATAAAGTATATAAACAAAATAACAATATTACATCGCATATAAGTTCACCTTACATAAACTACATTATAACATTCACAACGCAACATTCGTACTCTAACATTTTATCACATTATTTCATATATATTTACATGGCCCTTTTACTTAAGGATATATACATACTCACACATATACATCCATGCTCATATAATCATAACTTAGCAATTCTGATACAACACAATGCAATAAATTTATGGAACTTAGGTAAATACAATTCAATAATATTTTATTCTTATATAATTCAATAATTTGCGCAATTTCAAAGTTGGGTTATTTAATGCGGGTTCGTTGGGGACAAAACATGACGAATTTCTCGTGGCGATGGATCGCCATAATGTGGATGTGTTAGCTATTAACGAGACTTGGTTACACGACGGTCAGGAGGGGCGCGCGCCCGCCGTGCCGGGATACCGGCTACGGCACATACCGCGCCCGCCCGGGCGCTTCCTACGCGGTGGCGGTGTCGGATATTACATCCGGCGCGGTATCGCCGTGCGCGTGCTGGCCCACCCACCAACTCCACCGGTTGAGCAAATGTGGCTAGCAGTTACTATCTGTGGTTGTAAGTTGGTGATAGGCACGGCCTATAGACCCGATTGGGTAACTGTCGACTCACTTATGGATGCCCTTTCATCGTCTCTGGAAGCGTTTGCTTGGTGCAGTAATGTCATATTGTTGGGCGATTTTAATATTAACGTCGTGGACACATTAAATCCGGAGGTAAAAAAGCTCAATGAATTTTTGACTTGCTTTAAACTTACACAATTGGTAACAGATTTCACGCATTTCACTTCGTATAGTCAAACTATTATAGACGTAGTATGTACGGATATACGAGGTTGCACTACAACTGTAGATTATATACCCGATCTTGGTAAGCATGCGTTCGTTACTTGTTTATTGAATATTCCCAAGTTTAAACCATCTCCTGTGAAGGTCACCCGCCGGGGACTGCGGGACATAGACAGGGACACGTTTAGGGAACATCTAGAGTTGGTGGAGTGGAGTAAAATTGCGGCAGTTTCAGATGTGGATGACTTGGTTTTAATGTTTAATAATGCTTTACTTGCCCTTTTTGATCTGCATGCCCCATTGGAGACGTTCACAGTAAAGCATCAGCAGTATCCTTGGATAACTTATAATATCAAAATTATGATGAAAAAACGTGATGATGCTCACAAGCGAGCACGTATAACTGGTTTAGATTCCCATAAGGAGTATTATAAGGATTTAAAGCACTTAGTGGAAAAGGCTCTGACCAGTGAAAAACAGGCTTATTACGACCACTACGTCAATAGAAACTGTAATGATCCTCGCACACTCTGGTCTCATATAAAGAAAAATGTCAGAATCAAACCACAATTAGAAGTACCATCAAATATATTTAACGATCCTGATGTTATAAACGATCACTTCTTGGACGTTCCTAGTGCTGGAAATGTGCCATTCTCAAATTTATGCTTCTTTCGCGATCAATGTAAGGTCACTACAACTTTCGTGCTGGGCAGGGTTTCAGAGGATGAAGTGCTGAAGGAAATTAACTTCCTTAGTTCTAACGCCATCGGCATAGACGGTATCTCCTTAGATATGCTAATACTAACACTCTCCCATACTGCGCCTGTAATCACCTCTATTATAAACAAATCTATCGAGACTTGTACCTTTCCCCGCATATGGCAGAGCGCAATTGTCAAACCGCTGCCGAAAAAATCTTGTCCAGCTACTTTAAAGGATCTTCGCCCAATAAGTATTTTGCCGTGCCTATCGAAAATTTTGGAAAAGATCGTTGCCAAGCAGATGAGAACCTATTTGGAACAGAATGAAATACTCCCTGTATTACAGTCCGGATTTAGGAAATCTCACAGCACAACAACTGCTCTTTTGAACGTGGTTGATGACATTTTGGCTGCTCAGGACGTAGGGCAGGGTACGATATTGGCGCTTCTCGATTTTTCCCGGGCATTCGATTGCATAGACGTACCCTTACTTTTAGCAAAGTTACATTATTACGGGTTTAGCGCATCTGCCATCAAATGGTTTAATAGTTATTTTGCCTATCGGAGCCAATTTGTTGAAATGCAAAATGAGAGGGGCGAATCTCAGGTTTCCCAAACGAAAACCGTTACTCGTGGGGTCCCACAAGGATCTATACTGGGCCCACTGCTTTTTATTATATATAGTGCCGATGTAGTAACACACATCCATGATTGCAAGTATCATATATATGCCGACGATTTACAAGTTTACATTTCATGCAAACCAAGTGAGACACATTTAGCTGTGGCCAAATTGAATAATGATCTTGAGCGTATTACTTCCTGGTCTGAGAAAAATTCACTAGTTCTCAACGGAAGTAAAACCAAATATATGATACTAGCTGGTACCCGCGACTTCGTCTGCGTACTTATAATTTGAATATTAAGGATTATATAAAAGGAACGGTATAGCATGTGATTAAAAGAGAGTAAGTAGGTATATTTAAAAAAAAATAAAAAATATCTGTTTACAGTCGTTATAAAGTACCTATGTATTCCATTGAGTGGCAGAAATTACCTAGGAATATTTATCGGTCCCTTATGTCCAAGACACTTACAGGGGTCAGCGTCACGTTGTGTACAAAAATATTTTAAAATGACCTAATTTAAAACTTTTTTGTACACAACGTTTGCTATTTTGTTATTATTTGTTAAAATGTAGAAATTGTTTGGACTCGACACTCGCGAGCAGGCCACGTATACACCACGTGCGCTCCCCCACCACAAGACAGCGCCGTTGACTGCCGCCACACTTCGGCGAATGTGCGCGACGACGAACGACGACCGACGGCAGTGGCGGCGATGCAGAGTATTCGTTAAAAGGAACTTTATCTACAAAAGCCAAATTTTTTTAACTTGATACACCCAAAACTACTAAATATCATGTTCCTAGGTTCAGTGGTTAATATTTTGTATACAAAAAGTTTGGCTTCGTAGTTCCCGTTCCGAATCCGTTCCGTTCCGTTCGAATTTCGGAAAATCCGTTTGTATCCGGAAAAACTCTGCACATCCTAAGAGACCTACGTACCAAGTTTCATGGTTTTATCTTCAAAAATGACGAATACCCATACAAACATTCAACCCGTATTTCACCCCCATACTGGTAAAAATTTCAAAATGCTAGAACAAACGATTTTTTGTTTGTTATTTAGTGCCTAAACACAAAATTTAATATTTTTATCTTGAAAAATGACGAACCTCATAAAAAATTTCAACACCTATTTCATCCCCTCAAAGATCGAATTTTCAAAAACGCTTTAACAAATTGTTTTTTTATTTCTTATCAAGTTCCTAAATATAAAGTTTCGTGGTTTTATCCCCAAAAATGACGAACTCCCATACAAACTTTCAACCCTCATTTCACCCCCTCACTGGTCGAAATTTCAGCAACGCTAGAACAAATGTTTAATTATTTTTTATCAAGTGCTTAAATATAAAGTTTCATGGATTTATATTTTAAAATTAAAATATCCCATACAAACTTTCAACCCCTATTTCAATCTCTTCGTCCCTTCTTTTCGCAATAAAAGGTATCCTATGTCCTTTCTCAGGGTCTAAAGATTGTCTGTGCCAAATTTAATCAAAATCGGTTGAGAGGTTTAAGCGGGAAAGCGTAACAGACAGACAGACAGACAGAGTTACTTTCGCATTTATAATATTAGTAAGGATTATTTTCCCTCGTTAAATAGTAAACAAACTAAGTGTAGGTGTTATAATTTCGTTGACGAACTGATTACCTATCCGTTTCTTTGTCTAAAATGAGTATTACCTTATTACTATGATTGATTGATTGATTGATTGGGCTTAAAGTTCGTATAAATGTCTATCGAATTACCTCCTCAAGTTTAAAGCGTAGCTAGTCATGTAGTACTATATTAATTATGTGGTGTAAGTAATTAGATTTTATCTGTATGTAATGTAACAGTCAGTTGAATAAAAAAACTTATACAAATCAGATCAATTAATTGGCGTAATGTGATTCTAGAAAGAGTTTTAATGTTAATAGATAGCTAGCTATAGCTATGTGTAGGTTCCTGTAGGAATGAGATATAACTGTTTAATAAAGACAGTTGCATCAAAATTTTATCATAAATTCCCTAAATTATGGCGCCTACCTACCCTCTAAGTTAGAAAAGTGATCAAATACTAACTTGAGGTCACTCAGTTTAAAAAAAAAACATCGAAATCATTCCAGTAGCTATGGCGTCATGCGCTTCTTGACACGATCACGAAATCTAGATTTCCGCGGGAATGAGGTATTTTCCCGCCATAAAAAGTAGCCTGTGTCCGTGCCTAAGATCCTATCTTTAAATTAACCAAGTCTTATAAAATTCCGTTCAGACGTTAAGGCGTGAATGAGGCAAACTTTTAAAACAAACAATTAAAAATCACTAACCTAGTTTTCTGTCTACTGCCTACGCCTTAAGTACGATAGCATAAATATTAATAGGCCATATCCTTTTCTAGATTACTATCTATCAGCTAACTAAATTTCATCAAAATCCGTTGAGCCGTTTAGGCATGATAGACAAAACTCCCAGCAAAAACTATAAAAAAATCACTAACTCAATTCAGTTTTCTGCCTACTTCCTACCCCCTAAGTACGATGACGTGATCAATTTGCTCGTACAACCGTTTTTAGATAACCAACTATTACCTTACTAAATTTCATTAAAATCCGTTCAGCCGTTTAGACGTGAAAGAGCAAAAGTCCCAACAAAAACGACTACAAATCACTAAATCAATTTAGTTATCTGCCAACTGCCTACCCCCTAAGAAAGATGGCGTGATTATTTATAGCCTATGACCATTTCTAGGTTATCATCTATCACCATACCAAATTTCATCAAAATCCGTTGAGCCGTTTAGGCGTGAAAGAGTAACAGACAGACAGACAGACAGACAGACAGACAGACAGAGTTACTTTCGCATTTATAATATTAGTATGGATTAGGGTCAAAACAGCAGATAAGCAGAATATCAAGTTACGGAGTGAATGTGAACATCAGGGGCGAAACAGTGGAGCGGGTTACAGAAGCACGAAACCTTGGTCTTCTTATGGATGAGGAACTGAGATTTGAAAAATACATAGTTAATACAGCTGCTAATTGCTTCTATCGGCTCAAAACCTTATATCTAATTAGACAGTTCATCAATACTGGCACTCGTATAAAGCTCTGCGATTCCCTTGTTCTGTCCAAATTCAATTATATGGATGTCGTTTACGGTCTTCGGCTCCTTGCACGGTCACGGAAGTTGATTCAGAGGGTGCAAAATGCGTGTGCAAGATTTTGCTTTAAAATACCTCCCCGCACGCACGTTACGCCGTTCTTAAATAATGCAAATATTGTGAAAATGAATGCTCGAAGACATCTGCATCTCGCTACGCTTCTATTCGGAGTTGTAAAATATAGTATACCATCCTATCTTGCTAAAAAACTGGTGTGGTCCCGTGACGTTCAGTCATATCAAACACGCTCGACGATCTACTCACTAGCAGTGCCGCGCCATCGTACTGTTGCCTTTCGCGGAAGTTTCCGGTTCGCCGCATCCAAGTGTTGGAACGATCTGCCGCCACCAATTCGTAGTCTGAAAACCATCAATAATTTTAAACTTCATTTCAAGCAACATCTTCTGCGAGTACAAAAGAGTTCTTAATAATCAGTCAAACCTACCTCTGTGGTCCAGATACGACACGATGGCGGAGTCTAACTTGCGACGCGGATGCGACGGCAATATAGCTCTAACAGGCACACAGCTACTCATTGAAAATACACTAGTAGGCGGTACACAAATATGCGTCTAGTCTATTCATTGGGGGTTATTTGTTATTTTTTATTGTTATTATGGTCACTGATTCGTTAAATGTTTTTTATTATCTATCAATTAATTATATTTTTTATTCCCAGCACTTTTAAATCCACAAAAAAAACATTCGCGACGGGTTTTTGTACAAGCTGATTACGTAATGAACGTTGCACTCGGACGGCAGTGGCGGTTGAAACTGACGTAATGCGTTTGATAAAAATGTTGACGTAGTAAGCCCGCTAACGGTAGTTTTTCTTTTTTTACTCCGGCCAAACCAGTTTGGGTTGCAACGTATACTACCTACGTTCTTTCGTTCAAATCCGCACGCACACTAACTTGAAACACATTCTAACATTTCTAACTTTATTTATTTGTTTATTTCATCGTTTTATATGTATTGTTTTGTAAGTATTATTGTATTTCTTTCATGTATTTGTAGATACACTGCACACACACACACGCTTTTAATATATGTTTTTGTAAACTACTTTGTTTTCATAGTATAAGTAAATATTATTATGTATCCATTCAAGTTGTATTTGTGGGAGACACGGCTTCCGTGCCTCACTTAGCAGGGTCCACAGAATACCAGCGTCGTGGCTCGCGCCGCGGCTTATGCTGAGTGAGGCCCTTTTATAAAGGACACCACCACCATCGTTGACCAGTCCATACACTCAATTATTTGTATTTCTCGTGTATGTTGTTTTTATTATGTGTTTTGTTTGATTGTAAGTTGTGTGTTACTCCGTGTTTTAAATTATATATTTGTTTTATATTTGTAACTGTGGTGTCCCTTTATAATAAACGTTTCTTTCTTTCTTTCTTTCTTTCAACGGCGGCACCCACCTACAGGCAGAGCTAGTAGGCTTACCGCTCACCCGCCAACCCGCACTGGACGAGCGTGGTGGGTTAAATGTCCAAACCTCTTCTACAACAATGGTAGTACACTCAAATCCTAGGCCCCTAGTCCTCGGCAGCCCCAGCGGCCCCAGTAATGACGGTTTGCAGGGAAGCCCTGGGGCAGGGGGTGCGAAGAATCTCCGAGCGACACCTCTTCACCGTCAGACGACATTAGCTGCGAATAAGGACACCGACACTTACTTTCAATACACGAACACTGCGCACTGAAGAACACTTAATAGAATTAGAAAACGCTCTCGATTCCATAAAATGGGATATAGTTGGACTCTCTGAAGTGAGACGAGAGGGCGAAGGTTCGCTAGAGCGAGATAGTAATATATTCTTCTACTCAGGGAAGTCAACCAGAATGTATGGCGTAGGGTTTTTAGTTGCCAAGCGGTGGACTAACAATGTAATAGAGTTTCGTCCATACTCTGACAGGGTAGCAGCTCTTAAATTTCGAATTTCTGAAACCAAAACCTTAAGATACAAGTATACGCACCCACGTCTCAACATCTAAACGAAGAAGTGGAGGATTTTTACGACCTCTTAAATAGAGCTTGCGATGAAAATCGTGGCACCTGGAACATCGTTCTGGGCGACTTCAGCGCTCAAGTCGGAAGAAGATCGGACTCAGATAATGCATACATTCTTGGACCACATGGTTTGGGAGACCGAAATAACCGTGGAACACGCCTAATACACTTTGCTTTTGGCCAGAATTTTAGCATATCTAATACTTTCTTCTTCAAAAAGTCGCACAGACGATGGACCTGGGTAGCGCCAAACAACATCATCAGAAATGAAATCGACTTCTTGCTTACATCCAATAAGTCCATTATCCGCAATGTTGACGTTCTTAATAACTTTAAATTTAATTCCGATCACAGACCACTACGTACACTATTATTAGTATTTAATGCAAAACTTTTTCGGCAACAAATATTTAAAAAACAAATTAAAAAGCTTAATAAATATTATTTATTATTTAATAGCGAATCAGGATCAGTTTAATTTGGATCTTAAAAACAGTTTTGAACTGCTGGAAAATTTCGACTCCCAACACCTTGAAGACCAATACAATAACATTCAAAAGAGCATACAAGTTGCAAGCAAGAGAATCAAGACTACAAAAACTAAATTTAGAAAACTAACAGATAGCACCATACATTTAATAGAAGAAAGACAAACTCATAAAAACGATATAAGTAACGCAAAATACAAAACACTTGATAGAAAAGTTAAACGCAGCATTAGGAAAGACATCAGACAATACAATACAGACCTAGTTAAAGTAGCTCTTGAAAACAATAAATCACTAAAAATAGCAAGAAAAGGAATATCAAAGGGAACATCGTGGATAACATGTTTCAAGGATGAGAAAGGAAACAAACACGGCGACAGAAGAAAAGTGTTAGATATATGTACAACTTTTTATAAGCAATTATACACAGACTCATCTAACCCTGTACAACACTCTCAAGAATACTTTTGCCCGGAAAGCATCCCACCCATAACATATCGCGAAGTCGAGCATGCAATACACAAATTAAAATATAACAGGAGTCCAGGCCAAGATGGAATTACCGCTGAAGCCCTAAAAGTAGGTGAACCGACGCTGGTGCCTTACATTACAAAATTCTTCAATAACATTCTACACGCTGGTCAATTACCTGCAGGAATTTGTCACTCGGACATAATACTTTTACATAAAAAAGGTAACAAATCCGACATTAATAACTGCAGGCCCATCAGTCTTGTCTCACATCTGTACAAGACCTTCATTAAAATTGTCGAAAATCGTATAGCCGGCACCCTTGACAAAGCTCAACCCCCAGAACAAGCAGGCTTCAGACCGGGTCTCTCAACAACGGACCACCTTCACGCCCTTAACCAAATTTTAGAAAAACCACGAATTTCAACTTCCTCTCTACCTTGCTTTCGTGGATTATTCAAAGGCATTCGACAGTGTGAATCACCAGTCCATGTTTGAGGCCTTGCGACGGCAAGGTATCGACCCAACCTACATACACCTTATTCACAATATTTACAATAGTAGCACAGCAGCCATAAAACTCCAAACATCAGGTTCAGTATTTAATATAAGCAGGGGCGTGAAGCAGGGCGATCCTCTTTCTCCTAAGTTGTTTAATAGCACTTTGGAAGAAATGTTTCAGCAGTTAGTGCCTGTCTGGGAGGACTGCGGTATTACAGTCGGCGAGTCGAAGCTAACCAATCTTCGTTTCGCCGACGATATCGTTTTATTTTCCACGTGAGCTCTCGAATTGTAACGGATGCTACAAGACCTTAGTACAGCAAGCCTTGGGGTTGGACTGAGGATGAACATGTCGAAGACCAAGCTAATGACCAATACCACAGAGCACAGGATAGAATTAGATGGTGAAAGTATTGCATATGTCCAGGAATTTGTCTATCTGGGCCAAGTAGTCTCTTTCCAGACCAGACAGGAGAAAGAAGTCGAAAGACGAATTGAAAATGCCTGGAAGAGCTACTGGTCCATGAGAGACATGATGAAGGGTGATCTTCCGCTATCCTTAAAGCGCAGACTCATGGACGTGTGCATTTTTCCCATTCTCACCTACAGCGCTCAGACTTGGTCTTTGACTGACATCCAAAAGTCCAAACTCAAGGTTTGCCAGAGAGGTATGGAACGCAGTATCCTTGGTGTTAAATTGATCGATCGGATCCGAAACACCACGCTGCGTTCCAAAACAAAAATAGCAGACGTAGCGAGAAAGGCTGCCTGCTTGAAATGGGACTGGGCTGGACATGTTGCCCGAATGCCCGATGACCTCTGGGCCAAAAAAGCTACAGAGTGGGTTCCTGCAAGTGCTGTTAGACGTCGGGGAAGGCCACGGAAAAGATGGCGCGACGAGTTAGACCGCTTCTCGAAACGGTGGCGCGAGCAAGCTGGGGACAGGGAGGAGTGGAAGAAGGGAAGAGAGGCCTTTGCCCTGCAGTGGGACATTGAGGGCTATTAATAATAATAATAATAAGCCCCTCACAAACCTAACTCCACGTCCGGCTCGACCATCTGAAGCCACGTGAGGGGCGGACATTGGCAACGTTATGCGTATGTATGTGCACGCATCCATGCAGGCGTAATGCATGTATGCGTGTACATATATGTGTGGACAAATCAGTTAAATACTTACCAATGACTAACGGAGCACTAGTACCCAAAATAGCGATGCGATTAAGAAGTACAAGTAGACTACCCCAGGTGGGTACCAGTAATGGAGAATCCCGCCCTGGGCCTACGGGCTCGGGTTGCCCTTCGTACTCTGGGGGGGGCACCGCTTCGCTACAATCTGCCCAGTCTAGCACTGTTGCAAGTTTAAGTTCAAATCATCCTGGCTCACATTCATCCACATCATCACCTATATCATCTACCCATAGTTTATTCCAATCACCCAGCTCATCACCTCATTCGTTCCAAAACTCATCCATATCCCGGTCATCAACCGCAACCCCAATGTCAGTAGATGTTGAGCACGAGGCACACGCCGATGATTGTGCTCCCACTACTGGCACCAAACGCGCACGAAGAAAATGGACAGCTGAAATTAACAGATTCATATGGCGCACTTATCTTAAAATTACCAAAATCGAAACAACAAATACAAGAAATTACTTAGGAACACTTCACCAAGCATTCACAGAAACATTCCCATCTATGCAAGCAACCAGACAGCGTATAGGAGATCAACGTAGGGCTATACTGAGAAATAAATTACTAACAATAGATACTTTAGAAGAAATAAAAGCAGAAGTAGTGGCAGATATTAATGGGACTCAGCTAGGGTCATCCGTATCTGATGTACCTTCTATCCAAGATACTGAGAATATTGATAGCGCTAACACAACCCAAACAAGCAGAATGAAATGGTCAGAAGAATTAAATGAAACCCTAATTAAATGTTATTATGAAGCTACAGAATTAGAAACAAACATGACAGCGCATAGACAAAAAGTTAGAGATAGGTTTATACAAAATTACCCGCATCTTACGCATCTTTCAGAACAACATATTGCTGACCAAAGGAGATCCATTATAAACAATAAATATATTTCTACTGAACGACTAAATGAAATTAGGAGAGAGGCAGAACTCCACCTCAGTGACTTGCATAGCAGGACTAGTACACAGAATATTCTTCATGAAATGACATCATTTACAACACTGACGGACCAGACTAACGATGAAAGAGAAGATATAGATCCACAAATGAGCACACCACCAGTTTCTCACACACGTATAATCAATAGAAGAGAACTAATTAATGTTATTATTGACCAGCAACACGTAAAGAACAAGTTTGAAGAAGTGTTTCATAGATTTAAACATACAGACCCAACAACAAGACCATATATACCGAAACAGAATACCTCTAGAAAACTCGCACAGATTTGTAATTATATAAATACGGAGATACTGCCAAACTACTTAAAAGATGATGACGACTTCGAGAACACTCAAACTGTAATCTATTGCGCGGCATACACAACAGCAATTTGTAACGGTACTAAAATATATAATACAGATAATACACCACGAAAACAAAAAGACAGAACTCCAGCATGGCAGAAAAGATTAGAAAAAAAGATACAGTCGCTGAGAAGAGATATAGGAAGACTGATTCAATATATACAGGGCATCAGAAGTACTAGACTTATATCATATGTAGAAGCAATAAAAACCACTTATAGAATACACTCACAGCATGAAGAACCTAACCTGACAGACGACCAATTCCTAGACACTCTTAAGCAAAAACTTAATACCTCAGTCAGCAGACTAAGGAGATATGCTAATTGTACGCAAAGAAAGGAGCAAAACGCGAAATTTTTGAACAACGAGAAACAATTTTATAGAAATCTTTCATCATTCTACACAACTTCTGGTACAAAAAATTCACTGCAGTTCATCCGCTGCTTCACAACCACATTAATGATTTCATAAAACTACCAGACAAAATGCCACATTATATCACTCAAGGTATAACTTACATGATCCCAAAGACAGTGACTATCAAAATCCAGCAAAATATCGCCCCATCACTTGTTTACAGACAATCTACAAAATTCTGACATCATGTATTGCAGAAGTCATCCATCAACATGTTACCAAAAATAATATCCTAGCAGAGGAGCAGAAAGGATGTCGTAAAAATAGTCAAGGATGTAAGGAGCAACTAATTATCGATTCCGTTGTTATGAAACAAGCTTACACTAAGAAAAAAAACATCAATACCATGTACATTGACTACCGAAAAGCATACGATTCCGTACCTCATAGCTGGCTTGTATATATATTGCGACATTACAAAATACACCCTACAATAGTCAAATTTCTGGAAGATTCAATGCAGCATTGGAGAACGAAGCTTAGACTCTTAGGGAATAACAACGAAACTAGAGAAATCCCAATTAGGCGTGGAATCTTTCAAGGCGATGCACTTAGTCCACTGTGGTTCTCCCTCGCTTTGAACCCGCTCTCAGAAATACTAAACCAATCGAATCACGGCTTTACTATCACAACTAACACGAATAGTCATACAATACTAACACACCATGTACATGGACGATATTAAACTTTACAGTAACACTACACAGTCACTACATCATCTGGCAGACATCACACAGACATTCTCAAATGACATACACATGGAATTCGGCATTGACAAATGTAAAACGTTCTCGGTTAAATCAGGCAGGATAGTTCAAAACGATTACACATTAGAATCAGGTAATTCCATAGAGTCTTTAAATCCCGACGAAACTTATAAATATTTAGGTTTCCAACAGGCGCGCCAAATTGAACAGAAACAAATTAAAATTGAATTAAAAAAGAAATTCAAACACAGGCTAAATATAATTCTCCGATCTCAGCTCAATTCTCGCAACATAGTAAAATCAATTAACACATTTGCCATCCCGGTTCTTACCTACTCGTTTGGGATCATTAGGTGGTCGAAAACGGACCTCATAAACTTACAGCGTACAATTAACACCACCATGACAGCTCAACGCAAGCACCATCCTAGAGCCTGTATACAACGAATGACGCTACCACGAGAAGAAGGAGGGAGAGGCATTTTAGATATTGCTAATCTACATAACAAACAAATTAAAACGCTCAGACAGTACTTCCACCAACGTATGCAACAATCCACTCTACACTGTATAGTAACTCAGGCAGATAAAGGACTCACACCGCTCAATTTGCAAGATCATAACCCACAGCCACACGAAGAAACCGTTGATGCTAAAGAGAAGATTGCTGCATGGGAGCAAAAGTCTTTGCACGGCAGGCATCGCCATGACCTCCAACCAAGACTTGAATAGGTCTCGTGAAATCTAAAAATTTCTAGGTGCTATAGTTTTGCCAGGCCGTAGGGTGTCTCCCTAATGCGGAGCAGTTTTCAAACATGACGTTCCGATCACACCCCCAATACATCATGTATACCCCCGAGGCATTTTCGGGAAAAACAAAATTTTGTATGGCGGCCATCTTGCTTTTCCGCCATTTTGTTTTTTTTTCACTGGCGATAAAATTTGACCAAGGTTTAAATAAGGTTTATGAAAAAAAAATTGGTACAGGTGTGATAGTTTTGCCAGGCCGTAGGGTGTCTCCCTGATGCGGAGCAGTTTTTCAAGATCGAATAGTTTTTCCATACTCAACATGACCTTCCGATTACGCCCCCATACATTGTTTTTGCCCCCGAGACATTTTCTGGAAAAACAAAATTTTGTATGGCGGCCATCTTGTTTTTCCGCCATTTTGATTTTTTTTCACCCACAATAGAATTTGACCAAGATTTAAATAGGTACTGCGAAAAAAAAAATGATCCAGGTATAATAGTTGCGCCAGACTGTAGGGTGTCTCCCTGATGCGGAGCAGTTTTCCAAGATTTGGGATTTTTCCCATACTCACCGGGAGGTCCCGATCACACCCCCCATACATCATTTTGACCCCCCGACGCTCCTTCTGGGAGAACAACCCTGTCAGTGAGTCAGTCAGTGAGTCAGTCAGTGAGTCAGTCAGTGGGTTTGTAGCTATATATATTATAAATAATAATAATAATAACTAGATGTCGCGTGGTTCGCTCGCAGCAAGCTGCTCGCGTGTCTTGTTTTCCCGCCATTTTTTTACCGCGATAGAATTTGACCAAGACTTAAATAGGTCTCGTGAAATCAAAAAAGTTCTAGGCGCTATAGTTTTGCCAGGCCGTATGGTGTCTCCCTGATGCGGAGCAGTTTTCCAAGATGACGTTCCGATCACACCCCAATACATCATTTTTACCTCGTGAGACATTTTCTGGAAAAACAAAAATTTGTATGGCGGCCATCTTGTTTTTCGGCCCTTTTGTTTTTTTTTTCACTGGCGATAAAATTTGACCAAGACTTTAATAGGCTTCGTGAAAACAAAAAAGTTCCAGGTGCGATAGTTTCGCCAGGCTGTAGGGTGTCTCCCTGATGCGGAGCAGCTTTCGAAGATTGAAAAGTATTTCCATACTCAACATGATGTTTCAATCACATTCCTCATACATCATTTTTACCCCCGAGGCATTTTCGGGAAAAACGAAAATTTTGTATGGCGGCCATCTTGTTTTTCCACCATTTTGTTTTTTTTTCACCGGGGATTGAATTTGACCACAATTTAAATAGGTTTTGTGAAAAAAATATTGCTCTAGGTTTTATAGTTTTGCCAGGCCGTAGAGTGTCTCCCTGATGCGGAGCAGTTTTTCAAGATCGAGCAAAATTGAAATATTCAACATGACGATCCGATCACATCCCTATACATCATTTTTACCCTCGAGGCATTTTCAGGAAAAACGAAAATTTTGTATGGCGACCATCTTATTTTTCCGCCATTTTGGTTTTTTTTCACCGGAGATTGGATTCGACCAAGATTTAAATACATTGTGCGAAAAAAAAATTGATCCAGATGTGATAGTTTAGCCAGGCCGTAGGGTGTCTCCCTGATGCGGAGCAGGTTTTCAAGATCGAGCAGTATTTTCATACTCGACATAACGTTCCGATTACACCCCCATACACAGTTATTACCCACGAATCATTTTCTGGAAAAATTAAATTTTGTATGGCGGCCATCTTGTTTTTCCGCCATTTTGATTTTTTTTCACTCACAATAGAATATGACTAAGATTTAAATAGGTTTTGTGAAAAAAGAATCGTTCCAGGTGCGATAGTTTCGCCAGACTGTTGGGTGTATCCCTGATGCGGAGCAGTTTTCCAAGATCTGGAAGTTTTCCCATACTCACCGGGAGGTCCCGATCACACCCCCCGTACATCATTTTCACCCCCCGACGCTCCTTCTGGGAGAACAACTATGTTTGTAGCTATATATAATATAATAACTAGATCTCGCGTGGTTCGCTCGCAGCAAGCTGCTCGCGTGTCTTGTTTTCCCGCCATTTTTTTACCGCGATAAAATTTGACCAAGACTAAAATAGGTCTTGTGAAATCAAAATAAATCTAGGTGCTATAGTTTTGCCAGGCCGTAGGGTGTCTCCCTGATGCGGAGCAGTTTTCCAAGATGACGTTCCGATCATCAATTTTACCTCTGAGACATTTTCTGGAAAAACAAAAATTTGTATGGCGGCCATCTTGTTTTTCGGCCATTTTGTTTTTTTTTTTTCACCAGGGAAAAATTTGACCAAGAATTAAATAGGTTTCGTGAAAACAAAAAAGGTCCAGATGCGATAGTTTCGCCAGGCCGTAGGGTGTCTCCCTGATGCGGAGCAGTTTTCCAAGATGACGTTCCGATCACACCCCTATACATCATTTTTACACCCGAGACATTTTCTGGAAAAACAAAAATTTATATGGCGGCCATCTTGTTTTTCGGCCATTTTGTTTTTTTTTTCACCGGCGATAAAATTTGACCAAGATTTAAATAGGTTTCGTGAAATCAAAAATGTTCCAGGTGCGATAGTTTTGCCAGGCCGTAGGGTGTCTCCCTGATGCGGAGCAGTTTTTCAAGATCGAGCTGTATTGACATACTCAACATGACGATCCGATCACATCCCTATACATCATTTTTACCCCCGAGGCATTTTCAGAAAAAACAAAAAATTTGTATGGCGGCCATCTTGATTTTCCGCCATTTTGGTTTTTTTTCACCGGCGATTGGATTTGACCAAGATTTAAATACGTTGTGCGAAAAAATCATTGTTCCAGGTGCGATAGGTTAGCCAGGCCGTAGGGTGTCTCCCTGATGCGGAGCAGTTTGCGAAGATCGAGCAGTTTTTCCATAGTCAACGGGATGTTCCGATTACAACCCCATACACAGTTTTTACCAACGAGGCATTTTTTCAAAAAACGAAATTTTGTATGGCGGCCATCTTGTTTTCGGCCATTTTGTTTTTTTTTCACCCACAATAGAATTTGACCAAGATTTAAATAGGTTGTGCGAAAAAAAAATTGATCTAGGTATAATAGTTGCGCCAGACTGTAGGGTGTCTCCCTGATGCGGAGCAGTTTTCCAAGATCTGGAAGTTTTTCCATACTCACCGGGAGATCCAGATCACACCCCCCATACATCATTTTGACCCCCCGACGCTCCTTCTGGGAGAACAACCCTGTCAGTGAGTCAGTCAGTCAGTCAGTGAGTCAGTCAGTGGGTTTGTAGCTATATATAATATAATAACTAGGTGTCGCGTGGTTCGCTCGCAGCAAGCTGCTCGCGTGTCCTGTATTAGTTCGAAGCTTTGTATGGCGGCCATCTTGTTTTCGTGAAATCAAAAAAGTTCTAGGTGCTATAGTTTTGCCAGGCCGTAGGGTGTCTCCTTGATGCGGTGCAGTTTTCCAAGATGACGTTCCGATCACACCCCTATACATCATTTTTACACCCGAGACATTTTCTGGAAAAACAAAAATTTATATGGCGGCCATCTTGTTTTTCAGCCATTTTGTTTTTTTTTCACCGGCGATAAAATTTGACCAAAATTTTAATAGGTTTCGTGAAAACAAAAAAGTTCCAAATGCGATAGGGTTGCCAGGCCGTAGGGTGTCTCCCTGATGCGGAGCAGTTTTCGAAGATCGAGCAGTATTTTCATACTCGACATGACGTTCCGATCACACGTGCTATACATCATTTTTACCCCCGAGGCATTTTCTGGAAAAACGAAAATTTTGTATGGTGGCCATCTTGTTTTTCCGCCATTTTGATTTTTTTGCAACGGCGATAAAATTTGACCAAGATTAAAATACATTGTGCGAAAAAAAATTGATCCAGATGTGATAGTTTTGCCAGGCCGTAGGGTGCCGCCCTGATGCGGAGCAGTTTTTGAAGGTCGGGAAGTATACCCGTACTCTTTATGACGTTCCGATCACATCCCTATACATAATTTTTACCCTCGAGGCATTTTCAGGAAAAACGAAAATTTTGTATGGCGACCATCTTGTTTTTCCGCCATTTTGGTTTTTTTTCACCGGAGATTGGATTCGACCAAGATTTAAATACATTGTGCGAAAAAAAAATTTAACCAGATGTGATAATTTAGCCAGGCCGTAGGGTGTCTCCCTGATGCGGAGCAGGTTTTCAAGATCGAGCAGTATTTTCATACTCGACATAACGTTCCGATTACACCCCCATACACAGTTATTACCCACGAGTCATTTTCTGGAAAAATTAAATTTTGTATGGCGGCCATCTTGTTTTTCCGCCATTTTGATTTTTTTTCACTCACAATAGAATTTGACCAAGATTTAAATAGGTTTTGCGAAAAAAAAATTGATCCAGGTATAATAGTTGCGCCAGACTGTAAAGTGTCTTCCTGATGCGGAGCAGTTTTCCAAGATCTGGAAGTTTTCCCATACTCACCGGAAGATTTGGATCACACCCCCCGTACATCATTTTTACCCCCCGACGCTCCTTCTGGGAGAACAACCCTTGTAACAGTTTCACTGTCCACTTGAACATATACTCCTTAAGTTTAAATAAAAACAAAATGAAAACCTTAAACTACATTAATAATAAAACTTTGAAAACCTAAAAAAAAAAATATCTACATTTAAAACATTCTTATACTAAAACTATTTATCTACATACTCAACATCGCGCATAGCAACGAAATCAGTCCCAACGCTTAGAAACCGGTCGGTGCGAGCCGATGCAGCGAGAACGGAGAGGTGGGGTCCGAGCGCCGGACACCGGAAGGTGACTTACTCGACCACGATCTATCGGGGTACTAGCTGTGTACTCATTCGATTTTTTTATAGTTTCCGAACAGCTAATTGTTCGATTTTGCTCCGATACCTCGAAAGGTGTCGCAATTCAAATAGAATTTATTTTACTTTATTAATTAGACAACTTTGTAGTGGTTTCTGTGATTTTACCCCGTACTTGGGTGAGTGTTGAAATAATTTACTTATAATTAGCTGTAAGTACCTAGAATAGTGTAGTATGGCAATAGTTTATTCTAAACCCTAGAACTAAATAATTTTATAGAACAGATGAAAACCATCGCATTTATATTACTAAGTTGATGATTGTGTAGTTTAATAGATAATCCACCTACACAAATCTTTTTGGTTGTACCTGCAATGTAATTAAAACTGTTCTATTGTATTACATTAGTAATTTTAATTTTAAAGCCCATGGTAAATAATAATTAGAAAAGTAGATAATTTATAGATAGTTGTAAATATCATGCTGAACTGCTGTAGCTCGGGTACATATATTATGTGATAATTTCTGCCATTGTTTAAAAAAGGGATCATCATTGTGTTATCGCTAATTTACCCAGATGATTTTGCATGTACTACCACATCACCAATTACTACTTAATGCCATTTGGGTACACGCTTTCTAGCCGTTTCGCTTATTCAAGAATCCGGAAGTTGCAGTCAGTAACATGAAATCGGACACTTTATGAAATGCCTAAATTCCGGGTTCCAGGGTTTTTGTGACCGGGTCTACACCCTGGTTGTCGACCGACCTGCGGAAGTCACTACTTGCCGCTCTGCCGCTGCTACCCCTCTACTGCTGTCCCCCACCGGGGCCGCTTTGGACTTCGTCGCGCTCCGACCACGGCAGGGAAGTGGTACTCCATTTGGAAGCGTTTCAAGTGTTCCTCAAAGATTCGATCTCCACGACCTCGAGTTGTTCTACCGGGATTTCTATGGTTCTTGATACCAATATAAGTTACTTTGTTACAAAAGTGTCTTTGTTTTATTTAATTCACTACTCACTATCTTTTGTGACCAAGAAAGGTGACACCCTGTCAGTCAGTGAGTCAGTCAGTCAGTCAATAGGTACATGGGTTTGCAGCTATATATAGTATAATAACTAGATGTCGCGTGGTTCGCTCGCAGCAAGCTGCTCGCGTGTCTTGTTTCCCGCCATTTTTTTAACGCGATAGAATTTGACCAAGACTTGAATAGGTCTCGTGAAATCTAAAAAGTTCTTGGTGCTATAGTTTTGCCAGGCCGTAGGGTGTCTCCCTGATGCGGAGCAGTTTTCCAAGATGACGTTCCGATCACACCCCTATACATATTTTTTGACCTTGAGGAATTTTCTAGAAAAACAAAATTATGTATGGCGGCCATCTTGTTTTTTTTTTTCACCGGCGATAAAATTTGACGAAGATTTAAATAGTTTTTGTGAAAACAAAAAAGGTCCAGATGCGATAGTTCCACCAGGCCGTAGGGTGCCGCCCTGATGCGGAGCAGCTTTTAAAGATCGAGAAGTATTTCCATACTCCACAAGACGTTCCGATTACAACCCTATACACAGTTATTTTCCCCGAGACATTTTCTAGAAAAACATTTTTTTTTATGGCGGCCATCTTGTTTTTCCGCCATTTTGATATTTTTTCACCGGTGATGGAATTTGACCAAGATTTAAATAGATTTTGTGGAAGAAAAATTGGTTTAGATACGATAGCTATGCCAGGACATAGGGTGCCGCCCTGATGCGGAGCAGCTTTCCAAGATCGAGAAGTATATCCATACTCAACAAGACGTTCCGATTACATCCCCATACATAATTTTTACCACCGAGACATTTTATGAAAAATCAAAATTTTGTATGGCGGCCATCTTGTTTTTCCGCCATTTTGATTTTTTTACACTCACGATAGAATTTGACCAAAATTTAAATAGGTTTTGTGAAAAAAATATTGTTCTAGGTTTTATAGTTTTGCCAGGCCGTAGGGTGTCTCCCTGATGCGGAGCAGTTATCGAAAACCAAGAAGTATTTTCAAACTCAACATGATGTTCCGATCTCAACCCTATACATCATTTTTACCCCCGAGGCATTTTTAGGAAAAATGAAAAATTTGTATGGCGGCCATCTTGATATTCCGCCATTTTGATTTTTTTTCGTCAGCAATAAAATTTGACCAAGATTTTAAAGAGTTTTGTGAAAAAATAATCGTTCCAGGTGCGATAGTTTTGCCAGGCCGTAGGGTGTCTCCCTGATGCGGAGCAGTTTTCTAAAATCTAGAAGTTTTCCCATAATCTCTGGGAGGTCCAGATCACACCCCCATACACAATTTTTAGCCCCGAGACATTTTCTGGGAAAACAAATTTTTGTATGGCGGCCATCTTGTTTTTCCGCCATTTTGATTTTTTTTAGCAGGCATTGGATTTAACCACAATTTAAATATGTTTCGCGAATAAAAAATTGCTCCAGGTTTTATAGTTTTGCCAGGCCGTAGGGTGTCTCCCTGATGCGGAGCAGTTTCTGAAGATCGAGACAAATTTTTATACTCAAAAAGACGTTCCGATTACAACCCCATACACAGTTTTTACCTCCAAGACATTTTCTGGAAAAACAAAATTTTGTATGGCGGCCATCTTGTTTTTCCGCCATTTTGATTTTTTTTCACCGACAATAGAATTTGACCAAGATTTAAATAGATTTTGCGAAAAAAATATTTAACCAGGTATTTATTATAGTTGCGCCAGACTGTAAGGTGTCTCCCTGATGCGGAGCAGTTTTCCAAGATTTGGGATTTTTCCCATACTCACCGGGAGGTCTTGATCACACCCCCAATACATCATTTTGACCCCCCGACCCTCCTTCTGGGAGAACAATTATGTCAGTGAGTGAGTCAGTCAGTCAGTCAGTGGGTTTGTAGCTATATATATTATAACTAGATGTCGCGTGGTTCGCTCGCAGCAAGCTGCTCGCGTGTACTGTATTAGTTCGAAGCTTTGTATGGCGGCCATCTTGTTTTCCCGCCATATTTTTACCGCGATAGAATTTGACCAAGACTTAAATAGGTCTCGTGAAAATAAAAAAGTTCTAGGTGCTATAGTTTTGCCAGGCCGTAGGGTGACCCCTGTTGCGGAGCAGTTTTCCAAGATGACGTTCCGATCACACCCCAATACATCATTTTTACCTCTGAGACAATTTCTGGAAAAACAAAAATTTGTATGGCGGCCATCTTGTTTTTCGGCCATTTTGTTTTTTTTTTCACTGGCGATAAAATTTGACCAAGACTTTAATAGGCTTCGTGAAAACAAAAAAGTTCCAGGTGCGATAGTTTCGCCAGGCTGTAGGGTGTCTCCCTGATGCGGAGCAGCTTTCGAAAATCGAAAAGTATTTCCATACTCAACATGATGTTTCGATCACATTCCTCATACATCATTTTTACCCCCGAGGCATTTTCGGGAAAAACGAAAATTTTGTATGGCGGCCATCTTGTTTTTCCGCCATTTTGGTTTTTTTTCACCGGGGATTGAATTTGACCAAGATTTAAATAGGTTTCGTGAAAAAAATATTGCTCTAGGTTTTATAGTTTTGCCAGGCCGTAGGGTGTCTCCCTGATGCGGAGCAGTTTTTCAAGATCAAGCAGTATTGAAATACTCAACATGACGATCCGATCACATCCCTATACATCATTTTTACCCCCGAGGCATTTTCGGGAAAAACGAAAATTTTGTATGGCGGCCATCTTGTTTTTCCGCCATTTTGATTTTTTTTCACCGGCAACTAAATTTGACCAAGATTTAAATATGTCATGTGAAAATAAAATTGCTCCAGGTTTTATAGTTTCGCCAGGCCGTGGGGTGTCTCTCTGATGAGGAGCAGTTTTTGAAGGTTGAGCAGTATTTAAATTCTCAACATGATTTTCCTATTACGTCCCCATACATTGTTTTTACCCCCGAGACATTTTCTGGAAAAATATTTTTTTGTATGGCGGCCATCTTGTTTTTCCGCCATTTTGATTTTTTTTCACCCACAATAGAATTTGACCAAGAATTAAATAGGTTTTGTGAAAAAAGAATCGTTCCAGGTGCGATAGTTTTGCCAGACGGTAGGGTGTCTCCCTGATGCGGAGCAGTTTTCCAAGATCTGGAAGTTTTCCCATACTCACCGGGAGGTCCCGATCACACCCTCCATACATCATTTTTACCCCCCGACACTCCTTCTGGGAGAACAACTCTGTCAGTGAGTGAGTGAGTCAGTCAGTACATGGGTTTGTAGCTATATATAGTATAATAATAACTAGATGTCGCGTGGTTCGCTCGCAGCAAGCTGCTCGCGTGTCTTGTTTTCCCGCCATTTTTTTACCGCGATAGAATTTGACCAAGACTTGAATAGGTCTCGTGAAATCAAAAAAGTTCCAGGTGCGATAGTTTCGCCAGGCTGTAGGGTGTCTCCCTGATGCGGAGCAGCTTTCGAAGATCGAAAAGTATTTCCATACTCAACATGATGTTTCGATCACATTCCTCATACATCATTGTTACCCCCGAGGCATTTTCGGGAAAAACGAAAATTTTGTATGGCGGCCATCTTGTTTTTCCGCCATTTTGGTTTTTTTTCAGAGGGCATTGGATTTGACCAAGATTTAGGTAAGTATAGTGGAAAAATAAGTGTTCCAAGTGCGATAGTTTTGCCAGGCCGTAGGGTATCGCCCTGATGCGGAGCAGTCTTCGAAGATCGAGAAATATTTCCATACTCAACATGACGTTTCAATCATAACTTCCATACAAAATTTTTACCCCCGAGGCTTTTTCTAGAAAAAGGAAATTTTGTATGGCGGCCATCTTGTTTTTCCGCCATTTTGATTTTTGTTCACCGGCGATAAAATTTGACCAAGATTTAAATAGGTTTCGTGAAAACAAAAAAGTTCCAGGTGCGACAGATTTGCCAGGCCGTAGGATGTCTCCCTGATGCGGAGCAGTTTCTGTAGATCAAGAAGTATTTCCATACTCAACAAGACGTTCCGATTACAACCCCATACACAGTTTTTACCAACGAAACATTTTCTGGAAAAACAAACTTTTGTATGGCGGCGGCCATCTTGTTTTTCCGCCATTTTGATTTTTTTCACCCACAATAGAATTTGACCAAGATTTAAATAGGTATTGCGAAAAAAAAATTGATCCAGGTATAATAGTTGCGCCAGACTGTAGGGTGTCTTCCTGATGCGGAGCAGTTTTCCAAGATCTGGAAGTTTTCCCATACTCATCGGAAGATTTTGATGACACCCCCCATACATCATTTTCACCTCCGAGGCATTTTTTGAAAAAACAAAATTTTGTATGGCGGCCATCTTGTTTTTCCGCCATTTTTTTTACCGCGATAGAATTTGACCAAGACTTAAATAGGTCCCGTGGAATCAAAAAAGTTCTAGGTGCTATAGTTTTGCCAGGCCGCAGGGTGTCTCCCTGATTCGGAGCAGTTTTCCGAGATGACGTTCCGATCACACCCCAATACATCATTTTTACACCCCGAGACATTTTCTGGAAAAATTAAAATTTATATGGCGGCCATCTTGTTTTTCGGCCATTTTGTTTTTTTTTTCACCGGCGATTGGATTTGACCAAGATTTAAATAGGTTTTGCGAAAAAAAAATTGTTCCAGGTGCGATAGTTTCGCCAGGCTGTAGGGTGTCTCCCTGATGCGGAGCAGTTTTCGAAGATTGAGAACATTTTCCGTACTCGACAAGACACTCCAATTACACTCCCATATACAGTTTTTACCCCCGAGACATTTTCTGGAAAAACGAAAATTTTGTATGGCGGCCATCTTGATTTTCCGCCATTTTGTTTTTTTTTACCCACAATAGAATTTGACCAAGATTTAAATAGGTTTTGCGAAAAAAAAATTGATCCAGCTATAATAGTTGCGCCAGACTGTAGGGTGTCTCCCTGATGCAGAGCAGTTTTCAAAGATCGAGCAGTATTCCATATTTAGCTTGACGTTTCGATCAAACCCCCCATACATCATTTTCAACTACGAGGCATTTCTTGAAAAAACAAAATTTTGTATGGCGGCCATCTTGTTTTTGCGCTATTTTGTTTTTTTTTTCACCGACAATAGAATTTGACCAAGGTTCAAATACGTTGTGCGTAAAAAGAATTGTTCCAGGTGCGATAGTTTCGCCAGGCCGTAGGATGTATCTCTGATGCGGAGCAGTTTTCCAAAATCTGGAAAATTCCCCATACTCGACGGGAGGTCCAGATCACAACCCTATATACAGTTTTTACTCGCGAGACATTTTCTGGAAAAACAAAATTTTGTATGGCGGCCATCTTGTTTTTCCGCCATTTTGGATTTTTTTCACCTACAATTGAATTTGACCAAGATTTAAATAGGTATTGTGAAAAAAGAATCTTTCCAGGTGCGATAGTTTTGCCAGGCCGTAGGGTGTCTCCCTGATGCGGAGCAGTTTTCCAAGATGACGTTCCGATAACACCCCTATACATCGTTTTTACACCCGAGACATTTTCTGGAAAAACAAAAATTTGTATGGCGGCCATCTTGTTTTTCGGCCATTTTGTTTTTTTTTTCACCGGGGATAAAATTTAACCAAGAATTAAATAAATTTCGTGAAAACAAAAAAGGTCCAGATGCGATAGTTTCGCCAGGCCGTAGGGTGTCGCCCTGATGCGGAGCAGCTATCGGAAACCCAGACGTATTTTCATACTCGACATGACGTTCCGATCACATTCCTATACATCATTTTTATCCGCGAGGCATTTTCAGGAAAAACGAAAAATTTGTATGGCGGCCACCTTGTTTTTCCGCCATTTTGATTTTTTTTCAACGGCGATAAAATTTGACCAAGATTTAAATACATTGTGCGAAAAAAAAATTGATCCAGATGTGATAGTTTTGCCAGGCCGTAGGGTGTCTCCCTGATGCGGAGCAGTTTTCCAAGATGACGTTCCGATAACACCCCTATACATCGTTTTTACACCCGAGACATTTTCTGGAAAAACAAAAATTTGTATGGCGGCCATCTTGTTTTTCCGCCATTTTTTTACCGCGATAGAATTTGACCAAGACTCGAATATGTCTCGTGAAATCCAAAAAGTTCTAGGTGCTATAGTTTTGCCAGGCCGTAGAGTGACTCCCTGACGCAGAGCAGTTTTCAAAGATGACGTTCCGATCACACCCCTATACATCATTTTTACACCCGAGACATTTTCGGGAAAAACGAAAATTTTGTATGGCGGCCAACTTGATTTTCCGCCATTTTGTTTTTTTTCACCGGCGATAAAATTTGACCAAGATTTAAATAGGTTTCGTGAAAACAGAAAAGTTCCAGGTGTGATAGTTTCGTCAGGCCGTAGGGTGTCTCCCTGATGCGGAGCAGATTTCAAGATCGAGAAGTATTTTTATATACTCGACATGACGTTCCTATTACACCCATATACATCATTTTTACCCCCGAGGCATTTTCAGGAAAATTGAAAAATTTGTATGGCGGCCATCTTGTTTTTCCGCCATTTTGTTTTTTTTTTTCACCAGCGATTGGATTTGACCAAGATTTAAATAGGTTTCGTGAAAAAATAAATGCTCCAGGTTTTATAGTTTTGCCAGGCCGTAGGGTGTCTCCCTGATGCGGAGCAGCTATCGAAAACCCAGACGTATTTTCATACTCGACATGACGTTCCGATCACATTCCTATACATCATTTTTACCCCCCCGGCATTTTCGAGAAAAACGAAAATTTTGTATTTTACCGCGATAGAATTTGACCAAGACTTGAATAGGTCTCGTGAAATCTAAAAATTTCTAGGTGCTATAGTTTTGCCAGGCCGTAGGGTGTCTCCCTGATGCGGAGCAGTTTTCCAAGATGACGTTCCGATCACACCCCTATACATCAATTTTACCTCCGAGACATTTTCTGGAAAAACAAAATTTTGTATGGCGGCCATCTTGTTTTTCCGCCATTTTGTTTTTTTTTCCACCGGCGATAAAATTTGACCAAGATTTAAATAGGTTTTTTGAAAACAAAAAAGTTCCAGGTGCGATAGTTCCGCCAGGCTGTAGGGTGTCTCCCTGATGCGGAGTAGCTTTCGAAGATCGAAAAGTATTTCCATACTCAACATGATGTTTCGATCACATTCCTCATACATCATTTTTACCCCCGAGGCATTTGCGGGAAAAACGAAAATTTTGTATGGCGGCCATTTTGTTTTTCCACCATTTTGGTTTTTTTTCACCGGGGATTGAATTTGACCAAGATTTAAATAGGTTTCGTGAAAAAAATATTGCTCTAGGTTTTATAGTTTTGCCAGGCCGTAGGGTGTCTCCCTGATGAGGAGCAGTTTTTCAAGATCGAGCAGTATTGAAATACTCAACATGACGATCCGATCACATCCCTATTCATCATTTTTACCCTCGAGGCATTTTCAGGAAAAACGAAAATTTTGTATGGCGGCCATCTTGTTTTTCGGCCATTTTGTTTTTTTTTCACCCACAATAGAATTTGACCAAGATTTAAATAGGTTGTGCGAAAAAAAAATTGATCTAGGTATAATAGTTGCGCCAGACTGTAGGGTGTCTCCCTGATGCGGAGCAGTTTTCCAAGATCTGGAAGTTTTCCCATACTCACCGGGAGGTCCCGATCACACCCCCCATACATCATTTTGACCCCCCGACGCTCCTTCTGGGAGAACAACCCTGTCAGTGAGTCAGTCAGTGAGTCAGTCAGTCAGTACATGGGTTTGTAGCTTTATATAATATAATAATAATAATAACTAGATGTCGCGTGGTTCGCTCGCAGCAAGCTGCTCGCGTGTCTTGTTTTACCGCCATTTTTTTACCGCGGTCCCGTGAAATCAAAAAAGTTCTAGGTGCTGTAGTTTTGCCAGGCCGTATGGTGTCTCCCTGATGCGGAGCAGTTTTCCAAGATGACGTTCCGATCACACCCCTATACATCAATTTTACCTCTGAGACATTTTCTGGAAAAATAAAACTTTGTATGGCGGCCATCTTGTTTTTCGGCCATTTTGTTTTTTTTTTCTCTAGCGATAAGACTTGACCAAGATTTAAATAGGTCTCGTGAAAAAAGAATCGTTCCAGGTGCGATAGTTTCGGCAGGCCGTAGGGTGTCTCCCTGATGCGGAGCAGTTTTCGAAGATCGATTAGTATTTAAATACTCAACATGACGATCCGATCAAATCCCCCACATATAAATTTCACCCCCGAGGCATTTTCGGGAAAAACGAAAATTTTGTATGGCGGCCATCTTGTTTTTCCGCCATTGTGATTTTTTTTCAACGGCGATAAAATTTGACCAAGATTTAAATACATTTTGCGAAAAAAAAATTTATCCAGATGTGATAGTTTCGCCAGGCCGTAGGGTGCCGCCCTGATGCGGAGCAGTTTTCCAAGATCGAGAAGTATTTCCATAATCAACAAGACGTTCCGATTACACCCCCATACATTGTATTTACTTCTAAGACATTTTTCTGAAAAAACAAAATTTTGTATGGCGGCCATCTTGATTTTCCGCCATTTTGGTTTTTTTTCAGCAGGGATTGAATTTGACCAAGATTTAAATAAGTCTTGTGGAAAAATAATCGTTCCAGGTGTGATACTTTGGCCAGGCCGTAGGGTGTCTCCCTGATGCGGAGCAGTTTTCTAAGATGACGTTCCGGTCACACCCCTATACATAATTTTTACACCAGAGACATTTTCTGGAAAAACAAAAATTTATATGGCGGCCATCTTGTTTTTCCGCCATTTTGGTTTTTTTTTCGTCGGCAATAAAATTTGACCAAGATTTAAATAGTTTTTGTGAAAAAATAATCGTTCCAGGTGCGATAGTTTTCCCAGGCCGTAGGGTGCCGCCCTGATGCGGAGCAGTTTTTGAAGGTCGGGAAGTATTTTCATACTCAATATGACATTTTGATCTCATCCCTCTTACATCACATTCACCCCGAGGCATTTTCGAGAAAAACGAAAATTTTGTATGGCGGCCATCTTTTTTTCCGCCATTTTGTTTTTGTTTCGCCGGCTATAAAATTTGACCAATACTTTAATAGGCTTCGTGAAAACAAAAAAGTTCCAGGTGCGATAGTTTCGCCAGGCTGTAAGGTGTCTCCCTGATGCGGAGCAGCTTTCGAAGATCGAAAAGTATTTCCATACTCAACATGATGTTTCAATCACATTCCTCATACATAATTTTTACCCCCGAGGCATTTTCGGGAAAAACAAAAATTTTGTATGGCGGCCATCTTGTTTTTCCGCCATTTTGTTTTTTTTCAGCAGGAATTGGATTTGACCAAGATTTAAATATGTTTCGCGAAAGAAAAATTGCTCCAGGTTTTATAGTTTTGCCAGGCCGTAGGGTGTCTCCCTGATGTTAAGGTGAAAGTTAGATAGATATTACTATCTATCTAACTTTTACAAAAGACAAATAGCGAAGTCGCTATCCTTTTTTTTTACAATAGAATCAGCCAATTCGTTGGCTTTTAACGCGTCTGCTCCTATTGAGCAGCCTATTTTTATTTCTGACATTTGTAATTTAAATTAAATTTAATGACAACAGAGAAAAACTTTGGCTGTAGTAAGTTAAATGAGGACATATTAAATATAAAATGCAATAAGAAAAATACAAATGTAATCAACCTGGTACACCAAAACATACAAGGAATATTGGGCAAGGAACTTGAAATTGAACTTTTTTTAAACAGTAATTGTGTTGATATTATGTGCGTAACTGAACATTGGCTAAAAAAACATGAGTTCGTTTGCTTCAATAATCACCAGGTTGCCAGCTCGTACAGCAGGGAGACGGCTATCCGTGGCGGTTCATTAATATTAGTACGTAATTGTTTAAAATATAAGGAACGAACGGATATTGTAAGTCTCTCAGTTGAGCGAACTGTTGAGCTAGCCTGTATTGAACTCAGCCGGCTTATTGTATTGAGCGTATACAGACCCCCCGCTTCATCTTATGATCTATTTGAGAAAGTTATTGATGAAGCTTTATGCAAATTATGTAATAAAAGCAAACATGTTATCGTCTGCGGTGATTTCAATATTGATATTCTGGAAAATTGCTCATTAAGTACTACATTCAAATCTTTATTTCTGTGTTATAATCTTGTAAATCTTTTTTCAGAACCAACCCGAATCACGTCACAGTCCGCGAAATGTATCGATAATATTTTTAGTAACTTAGAACCTTGTGATAAATTAATAATTAATAAATTAAAGTCAGATCACTGTGGTCAACAAATATCTTTCAACTTATTTATTGACCGCTCTCTGAAAAAGGATGTTACATGCAATCCCATATCAAGTAGTCGTTTAGAACAATTCAAAGATAATATGTCAAACAAATTACCAGAACTTCCTTACTGTGATGACCCAAATTTGTTATATAACTCCCTATTTAATCTAACAAAATCTGAAGTTAGTAAAGTATTTAAGGCAAAAACAATTAAGAAAGCAGACACACCAATTTTTAGTGACTGGGCGACGGTAGGAATTTATAAGAGTAGAAACAGGTTGTATGAACTTTATGAAGAAAGAACATACAATCATAGCGTAGCTTTTCACGACTATGTAAAACGGTATTCAAAAGTTTTCAAACGTGTTTGCGTTACCGCGAAGGCAATGTTTGTTAGCAGTAAAATTAAAAGTAGCTCAGATATTATTAAAATGACTTGGAAAGTTATAAATAGCGAAAATGGGAAAGTCAAAGCACGCGATCTCGAGTATCAATTACAAATTGACGGTAAACTACTCACAAATGATAAGCAAGTTGCTGAAGCTTTTGAAAAATTCTTTACTGACATTCCATTTTCGACTACCAAGGACTTGAAGTCATCTCCTGCACTCGCTCAATCACTTGTAAAGGAGCACATAGATACGTCCAAAGTAGATAAACTAACATTTACACACGTGAGTCCTAGGGACGTCTTAAGAGCTTTTAAATCTTTAGAAATGAAAAAGACTGCAGATCTTCATGGTCTCTCTGTTAAAGTCATTAACTCCGTGATTGATTGCATAGCTCCCTATCTATCATGTATATTTAATAAATGTGTAGACAATGGTGTGTTTCCAGATTTAATGAAGCACAGTAAAGTCATTCCATTGTTTAAAGCTGGTAGTACTTCTGACCCTACTAATTTTAGACCAATATCTATACTACCCACGCTTAGTAAAATATTTGAAAAAATTTTATTACTGCAATTACTTCAACATTTCAATTTAAACAATTTAATGTCTAATAAACAATTTGGTTTCACAAAGGGTCGCTCAACAACCGATGCTGGTGTTGAGTTAATAAATCATGTTTTTCAGGCTTGGGAGGAGTCCAAAGATGCTATTGGTGTCTTTTGTGACCTTTCCAAAGCCTTCGATTGCGTTTGTCATGATATATTGATCGCGAAACTTCGTCACTATGGAATAACAGATAATGCCATCGCTCTTTTGGAGTCGTACCTTAGTGGCCGCGTTCAGAGGGTTGATGTGCATGGCTCCAGATCGTGTGGATCTAACGTCACTATAGGCGTCCCGCAGGGCTCAATTCTAGGTCCATTTCTATTCCTAGTTTACATAAACGACCTACCTAGTCTTGTAAAACATGAAGTGGTGCTATTTGCAGATGATACCTCCTTACTTTTTAAAGTAAAGAGACGACAAGATTCCTTTGACGATGTAAACAACGCCATTTCAGAGGTAGTGGATTGGTTTACTGTAAACAACCTGCTACTTAATGAAAATAAAACAAAATATGTTTATTTTACGTTATCGAATGTTAGTAGGCCGCTCGATTCTATTATTGTAAAAAATAAGGAATTGGACCTCACGGATACTGCTGTATTTTTGGGAATTACTTTGGACGCTAAGTTGCAATGGAGTCCTCCCATATTGATAAGTTGTCCAAAAGGCTCAGCTCAGCAGCATTCGCGGTCAAAAAAATTCGTTTAATAACCGATGTAGAAACCGCGCGATTAGTTTATTTTGCCTACTTCCACAGTCTAATGTCGTACGGCATCTTGCTGTGGGGTCATGCTGCAGATGTGAACAGCATTTTTGTTCTGCAAAAGCGGGCCATTCGGGCGATTTACAAATTGGGACCCAAGATGTCACTTAGAAATAAATTTAAAGAAATTAATATTTTAACTATGGCATCACAATATATCTTTGAAAACTTAATGTATGTAAAAAAACATATAGGATTATTTGCAAAAAATAGCGATCGGCACATTGTTAATACCCGGAATAAAAATAAACTTGCTTTACAAGTCAGTCGATTACATAAGATTACTAAATCTTTTAAGGGGCAATGTATACGTTTTTACAATAAGATTCCCATTGACATTCAGAATTTGCCTTTCAACTGCTTTAAGAAAGTAGTTAAACAAAAACTTTACAAAAAAGGTTATTATAAAGTTAGTGATTATTTAGAAGATATGAATGCATGGGATTAACTGTCTGAGAACTGATATTAGGCAGCTAAATTACTCAATTGTATATCAATATTTTATGTTTATTTTTATTTTTTTTAAAAAAGAACGTCTAGGGCCCTGTGCCGAGGTTTTTCTTGCAGCTTCTTTTCCCCGGCTATACAGGTTGTGAGAAGCTGCAGTAGTTTTAGGCGGATGAGACGTTCGTTATGTAAAAATTGACGATTCAAAGTGTAACTATGTTACCTACTGAATAAAGATATTTTTGAATTTGAATTTTGAATTTGAAAATTTGATGCGGAGCAGTTTTTCAAGATCGAACAGTTTTTCCAAACTCACCAGGACGTTCCGATTACAACTCCATACACAGTTTTTACCAACGAAACATTTTCTGGAAAAACAAACTTTTGTATGGCGGCGGCCATCTTGTTTTTCCGCCATTTTGGATTTTTTTCACCTACAATTGAATTTGACCAAGATTTAAATAGGTATTGTGAAAAAAGAATCTTTCCAGGTGCGATAGTTTTGCCAGGCCGTAGAGTGACCCCTGATGCGGAGCAGTTTTCCAAGATGACGTTCCGATCACACCCCAATACATCATTTTTACCTCGTGAGACATTTTCTGGAAAAACAAAAATTTGTATGGCGGCCATCTTGTTTTTCGGCCATTTTGTTTTTTTTTCACTGGCGATAAAATTTGACCAAGACTTTAATAGGCTTCGTGAAAACAAAAAAGTTCCAGGTGCGATAGTTTCGCCAGGCTGTAGGGTGTCTCCCTGATGCGGAGCAGTTTTCCAAGATGACGTTCCGATCACACCCCTATACATCATTTTTACACCCGAGACATTTTCTGTAAAAACAAAATTTTGTATGGCGGCCATCTTGTTTTTCCGCCATATAGTTTTTTTTTTCTCTAGCGATAAGATTTGACCAAGATTTAAATAGGTCACGTGAAAAAAGAATCGTTCCAGGTGCGATAGTTTTGCCAGGCCGTAGGGTGTCTCCCTGATGCGGAGCAGATATCGAAGATCGAGAAGTACTTCCATACTCAACATGACGATCCGATCACATCCCTATACATCATTTTTACCCCCGAGGCATTTTCAGGAAAAACGAAAAATTTGTATGGCGGCCATCTTGTTTTTCCGCCATTTTGGTTTTTTTTCACCGGCGATTGAATTTGACCAAGATTTTAATAGGTCATGCGAAAACAAAATTGCTCCAGGTTTTATAGTTTCGCCAGGCCATAGGGTGTCTCCCTGATGCGGAGCAGATTTTCAAGATCGAGCAGTATTTCCATACTCAACAATACCTTCCGATTATACCCCCATTCACAGTTTTTACCCCCGAGACATTTTTTGAAAAAACATTTTTTTGTATGGCGGCCATCTTGTTTTTCGGCCATTTTGTTTTTTTTTCACCGGCGATAAAATTTGACTAAAATTTAAGTAGGTTTTGTGAAAAAAGAATCATTCCAGGTGCGATAGTTTCGCCAGGCCGTAGGGTGTCTCCCTGATGAGGAGCAGTTTTTCAAGATCTGGAAGTTTTCCCATACTCACCGGGAGGTCCCGATCACTTTTCCCATACATCATTTTCACCCCCCGACCCTCCTTCTGGGAGAACAATTATGTCAGTGAGTGAGTCAGTCAGTCAGTCAGTACATGGGTTTGTAGCTTTATATAATTTTTCGGCCATTTTGTTTTTTTTTCACCGGCGATAAAATTTGACCAAAATTTAAGTAGGTTTTGTGAAAAAAGAATCATTCCAGGTGCGATAGTTTCGCCAGGCCGTAGGGTGTCTCCCTGATGAGGAGCAGTTTTTCAAGATCTGGAAGTTTTCCCATACTCACCGGGAGGTCCCGATCACTTTTCCCATACATCATTTTCACCCCCCGACCCTCCTTCTGGGAGAACAATTATGTCAGTGAGTGAGTCAGTCAGTCAGTCAGTCAGTCAGTACATGGGTTTGTAGCTTTATATAATATAACTAGATGTCGCGTGGTTCGCTCGCAGCAAGCTGCTCGCGTGTCCTGTTTTAGTTCGAAGCTTTGTATGGCGGCCATCTTGTTTTCCCGCCATTTTTTTACCGCCATAGAATTTGACCAAGACTTGAATAGGTCTCGTGAAATCAAAAAAGTTCTAGGTGCTATAGTTTTGCCAGGCCGTAGGGTGACCCCTGATGCGGAGCAGTTTTCCAAGATGACGTTCCGATCACACCCCAATACAACATTTTTACCTCTGAGACATTTTCTGGAAAAACAAAAATTTGTATGGCGGCCATCTTGTTTTTCGGCCATTTTGTTTTTTTTTTTTCACTGGCGATAAAATTCGACCAAGACTTTTATAGGCTTCGTGAAAACAAAAAAGTTCTAGGTGCGATAGTTTCGCCAGGCTGTAGGGTGTCTCCCTGATGCGGAGCAGCTTTTGAAGATCGAAAAGTATTTCCATACTCAACATGATGTTTCGATCACATTCCTCATACATCATTTTTACCCCCGAGGCATTTTCGGGAAAAACGAAACTTTGTATGGCGGCCATCTTGTTTTTCGGCCATTTTGTTTTTTTTTCTCCGGCGATAAAATTTGACCACGATTTAAAAAGGCCTCGTGAAAAAAGAATCGTTCCAGGTGCGATAGTTTCGCCAGACCGTAGGGTGTCTCCCTGATGCGGAGCAGATTTCAAAGATCGAGAAGTACTTCCATACTCAACATGACATTTCGATTACACCCCCATACATTGTTTTTACCTCTAAGACATTTTTCTGAAAAAACAAAATTTTGTATGGCGGCCATCTTGTTTTTCCGCCATTTTGATTTTTTTTCACCATTGGTTGAATTTGACCAAGATTTAAATAGACTTCGTGAAAACAAAAAAGTTCCAGGTGCGATAGGTTAGCCAGGCCGTAGGGTGTCTCCCTGATGCGGAGCAGATTTTCAAGATCGAGCAGTATTTTCATACTCAACATGACCTTTTAATTACGCTCCCATACACAGTTTTTACCAGCGAAACATTTTCTGGAAAAACAAGCTTTTGTATGGCGGCCATCTTGTTTTTCCGCCATTTTGTTTTATTTTCACCGACAATAGAATTTGACCAAGATTTAAATAGGTTTTGCGAAAAAAAAATTGATCCAGGTATAATAGTTGCGCCAGACTGTAGGGTGTCTCCCTGACGCGGAGCAGTTTTCCATGATCTGGAAGTTTTCCCATACTCACCGGAAGATTTGAATCACATCCCCCATACATCATTTTTACCCCCCGACGCTCCTTCTGGGAGAACAACCCTGTCAGTGAGTCAGTGAGTCAGTGAGTCAGTACATGGGTTTGTAGCTTTATATAATATAATAACTAGATGTCGCGTGGTTCGCTCGCAGCAAGCTGCTCGCGTGTCCTGTATTAGTTCGAAGCTTTGTATGGCGGCCATCTTGTTTTCGTGAAAACAAAAAAGGTCCAGATGCGATAGTTTTGCCAGGCCGTAGGGTGTCGCCCTGATGCGGAGCAGTTTTCAAAGATCGAGAAGTATTTCCATACTCTTAAAGACGATTCGATCCAAACTCTCATACATAATTTTTACCCCCGAGGCATTTTCTGGAAAAACAAAAATTTGTATGGCGGCCATCTTGTTTTTCGGCCATTTTGTTTTTTTTCACCGGGGATAAAATTTAACCAAGAATTAAATAGGTTTCGTGAAAACAAAATAGGTCAGGATGCGATAGTTTCGCCAGGCCGTAGGGTGTCTCCCTGATGCGGAGCAGTTTTCCAAGATGACGTTCCGATAACACCCCTATACATCGTTTTTGCCCCCGAGACACTTTCTGAAAAAACAAAATTTTGTATGGCGGCCATCTTGTTTTTCGGCCATTTTGTTTTTTTTACCGGCGATAAAATTTGACCAAGATTTTATTAGGTTTGGTGAAAAAAGAATCGTTCCAGGTGCGATAGTTTTCCCAGGCCGTAGGGTGCTGCCCTGATGCGGAGCAGTTTTTGAAGGTCGGGAAGTATTTCCATACTCAATATGTCATTTTGATCTCATCCTTCTTACATCACATTCACCCCGAGGCATTTTCGAGAAAAACGAAAAATTTGTATGGCGGCCATGTTGATTTTCCGAAATTTTGATTTTTTTTTACCGGCGATAAAATTTGACCAAGGTTTAAATACGTTGTGCGAAAAAAGAATCGTTCCAGGTGCGATAGTTTCGGCAGGCCGTAGGGTGTCTCCCTGATGCGGAGCAGTTTTCGAAGATCGAGCAGTATTTAAATACTCAACATGACGATCCGATCAAATCCCTTATACATAATTTTTACCCCTGAGGCTTTTTTCTGGAAAAACAAATTTTTGTATTGCGGCCATCTTGTTTTTCCGCCATTTTGATTTCTTTTCACCGGTGATTGAATTTGACCAAGATTTAAATAGGTTTCGAGAAAAAAGAATCGTTCCAGGTGCGATAGTTTTGCCAGACTGTAGGGTGTCTCCCTGATGCGGAGCAGTTTTCCAAGATTTGGGATTTTTCCCATACTCACCGGGAGGTTCCGATCACACCCCCCATACATCATTTTGACCCCCCGACGCTCCTTCTGGGAGAACAATTATGTCAGTGAGTGAGTCAGTCAGTGGGTTTGTAGCTATCCATACTAATATTATAAATGCGAAAGTAACTCTGTCTGTCTGTCTGTCTGTCTGTCTGTCTGTCTGTTACTCTTTCACGCCTAAACGGCTCAACGGATTTTGATGAAATTTGGTATGGTGATAGATGATAACCTAGAAATGGTCATAGGCTATAAATAATCACGCCATCGTTCTTACGGGGTAGGCAGTTGGCAGATAACTAAATTGATTTAGTGATTTGTAGTCGTTTTTGTTGGGACTTTTGCTCTTTCACGTCTAAACGGCTGAACGGATTTTAATGAAATTTAGTAAGGTAATAGTTGGTTATCTAAAAACGGTTGTACGATCAAATTGATCACGTCATCGTACTTAGGGGGTAGGAAGTAGGCAGAAAACTGAATTGAGTTAGTGATTTTTTTATGGTTTTTGCTGGGAGTTTTGTCTATCATGCCTAAACGGCTCAACGGATTTTGATGAAATTTAGTTAGCTGATAGATAGTAATCTAGAAAAGGATATGGCCTATTAATATTTATGCTATCGTACTTAAGGCGTAGGCAGTAGACAGAAAACTAATTAGATTAGTGATTTTTAATTGTTTGTTTTAAAAGTTTGCCTCATTCACGCCTTAACGTCTGAACGGAATTTTATAAGACTTGGTTAATTTAAAGATAGGATCTTAGGCACGGACACAGGCTACTTTTTATGGCGGGAAAATACCTCATTCCCGCGGAAATCTAGATTTCGTGATCGTGTCAAGAAGCGCATGACGCCATAGCTACTGGAATGATTTCGATGCTTTTTTTTAAACTGAGTGACTTCAAGTTAGTATTTGATCACTTTTCTAACTTAGAGGGTAGGTAGGCGCCATAATTTAGGGAATTTATGATAAAATTTTGATGCAACTGTCTTTATTAAACAGTTATATCTCATTCCTACAGGAACCTACACATAGCTATAGCTAGCTATCTATTAACATTAAAACTCTTTCTAGAATCACATTACGCCAATTAATTGATCTGATTTGTATAAGTTTTTTTATTCAACTGACTGTTACATTACATACAGATAAAATCTAATTACTTACACCACATAATTAATATAGTACTACATGACTAGCTACGCTTTAAACTTGAGGAGGTAATTCGATAGACATTTATACGAACTTTAAGCCCAGTAATCAATCATAGTAATAAGGTAATACTCATTTTAGACAAAGAAACGGATAGGTAATCAGTTCGTCAACGAAATTATAACACCTACACTTAGTTTGTTTACTATTTAACGAGGGAAAATAATCCTTACTAATATTATAAATGCGAAAGTAACTCTGTCCTGTCTGTCTGTTTCGCTTTCCCGCTTAAACCTCTCAACCGATTTTGATTAAATTTAGCACAGACAATCTTTAGACCCTGAGAAAGAAAATAGGATACCTTTTATTGCGAAAAGAAGGGACGAAGAGATTGAAATAGGGGTTGAAAGTTTGTATGGGATATTTTAATCTATACTTATAATAAATCTGTAGAGAGGTCAATTCTGTACATTAAATATTTTTTCAAAATAACTATCAGGGGGTGATAAGTGGTCGATACTGATGCCAAAAATGCAATCAGTAAAATTTTTGTCTGTCTGTCTGTCTGTCTGTCTGTCTGTCTGTATGTTCCTTATAGAAACAAAACCTACTGGACGGATTTTAATGAAACTTGGTACAATTATTCTTCACACTCCTGGACAGGTTATAGTTTACTTTTCATCACGCTACAATCAATAGGAGCAGAGTAGTGAAGGGAAATTCTTTTGTATGAAAAATCTAAACCACTCAAGTTAGACGTTTGAAATTTGGCATGCAGGTACCTTAGATACCGTAGAGGTGTACTAAGAAAGGAATTCCCGAAATTCCCACGGGAACGGGAATTAGCGGGAAAATCCTTTTGTATGAAAAATCTAAACCACTCAAGTTAGACAATTGAAATTTGGCATGCAGGTACCTTAGATACCGTAGAGGTGTACTAAGAAAGGAATTCCCGAAATTCCCACGGGAACGGGAATTAGCGGGAAAATCCTTTTGTATGAAAAATCTAAACCACTCAAGTTAGACGTTTGAAATTTGGCATGCAGATACCTTGAGTACCGTAGAGGTGCACTAAGAAAGGAATTCCCGAAATTCCCACGAGAACGGGAATTAGCGGGAAAATCCTTCTGTATGAAAAATCTAAACCACTCAAGTTAGACCTTTGAAATTTGTCATGCAGGTACCTTAGGTACCGTGGAGGTGCACTAAGAAAGGAATTCCCGAAATTCCCACGGGAACGCGAATTAACGGGAAAATCCTTTTGTATGAAAAATCTAAACCACTCAAGTTAGACGTTTGAAATTTGGCATGCAGGTACTTTAGTAAACTTAAAGCTTAGTTGCAACAGGATATTACAAAATTCCCACGGGAACGGTAGTTAGCGGGAAAATCCTTTTGTATGAAAAATCTAAACCACTCCAGTTAGACAATTGAAATTTGGCATGCAAGTACCTTAAGTACCGTAGAGGTGCACTAAGAAAGGAATTCCCAAAATTCTCACGGGAACGGGAATTAGCGGGAAAATCCTTTTGTATGAAAAATCTAAACCACTCAAGTTAGACGTTTGAAATTTGGCATGCAGATACCTTAAGTACCGTAGTGGTGCACTAAGAAAGGAATTCCCGAAATTCCCACGAGAACGGGAATTAGCGGGAAAATCCTTTTGTATGAAAAATCTAAACCACTCAAGTTAGACGTTTGAAATTTGGCATGCAGGTACTGTAGTAAACTTAAAGCTTAGTTGCAACTGGATATTACAAAATTCCCACGGGAACGGTAGTTAGCGGGAAAAAACATTTGTATGAAAAAATCAAATCTAAATAAAAGGAGAAACTGACTGACTCAGTGACTGACATATATCAACGCATAGCCTGAACGGCTAAACGTAGGCATTTGAAATTTGGAAGGGACATAGCTTAGGTACCGTAGAGGTGCACTAAGAAAGGAATTCCCAAAATTCTCACGGGAACGGGAATTAGCGGGAAAATCCTTTTGTATGAAAAATCTAAACTACTCAAGTTAGACGTTTGAAATTTGGCATGCAGATACCTTAAGTACCGTAGTGGTGCACTAAGAAAGGAATTCCCGAAATTCCTACGAGAACGGGAATTAGCGGGAAAATCCTTTTGTATGAAAAATCTAAACCACTCAAGTTAGACCTTTGAAATTTGTCATGCAGGTACCTTAGGTACCGTGGAGGTGCACTAAGAAAGGAATTCACAAATTCCCACGGGAACGCGAATTAACGGGAAAATCCTTTTGTATGAAAAATCTAAACCACTCAAGTTAGACGTTTGAAATTTGGCATGCAGGTACTTTAGTAAACTTAAAGCTTAGTTGCAACAGGATATTACAAAATTCCCACGGGAACGGTAGTTAGCGGGAAAAAACATTTGTATGAAAAAATCAAATCTAAATAAAAAAGAGAAACTGACTGACTCAGTGACTGACATATATCAACGCATAGCCTGAACGGCTAAACGTAGGCATTTGAAATTTGGAAGGGACATAGCTTAGGTACCGTAGAGGTGCACTAAGAAAGGAATTCCCGGAATTCCCACGGCAACGGAAATTAGCGGGAAAATCTTTTTGTATGAAAAATCTAAACCGCTTAAGTTAGACGCTTGAAATTTGGCATGCAGGTACCTTAGTTAACTTAAAGCTTAGTTGCAACAGGATATTGCAAAATTCCCACGGAAACGGGAGTTAGTGGGAAAAAAACATTTGTATGAAAAAATCGAAACCGCGTAAGATAGATATTTTCAATTCAATTCAATTAAATTATTTATTGCATTCCATGTAGTACAATAGGGTGTTACATAGGCATAGGAACTAAAACATGGACCCTATAGGGCACAGCAACGTTGAAGGGAAGAGAGGAAGTGTGTATTAAAATTAAAACTCAATGAACAATCAATTAAAAAAAAAACAATTCAATCAATTGATTCAATCTAGCACGCATGCATACCTTAGTAAATATAAAGTTTATTTTTGGCTGTATTTTGAAAAATGGGAGTTATTGGGAAAAAAAAATGTACTTATGAAAAAATCTAAACTGCATAAGTATGCACTCCCACACACACAAAGATCTCTCTCTTATATAACACGCCACGCGGACGAAGTCGCGGGCAAAAGCTAGTATATAATATAATAATAATTATAACTAGATGTCGCGTGGTTCGCTCGCAGCAAGCTGCTCGCGTGTCTTGTTTTCCCACCATTTTTTTACTGCGATAGAATTTGACCAAGACTTAAATAGGTCTCGTGAAATCAAAAAAAGTTCTAGGTGCTATAGTTTTGCCAGGCCGTAGAGTGACCCCTGATGCGGAGCAGTTTTCCAAGATGACGTTCCGATCACACCCCAATACATCATTTTTACCTCGTGAGACATTTTCTGGAAAAACAAAAATTTGTATGGCGGCCATCTTGTTTTTCGGCCATTTTGTTTTTTTTTCACTGGCGATAAAATTTGACCAAGACTTTAATAGGCTTCGTGAAAACAAAAAAGTTCCAGGTGCGATAGTTTCGCCAGGCTGTAGTGTGTCTCCCTGATGCGGAGCAGCTTTCGAAGATCGAAAAGTATTTCCATACTCAACATGATGTTTCGATCATATTCCTCATACATCATTTTTACCCCCGAGGCATTTTCGGGAAAAACGAAAATTTCGTATGGCGGCCATCTTGTTCTACCGCCATTTTTTTTTTTTTCACCGGCGATTGGATTTGACCAAGATTTAAATAGGTTTCGTGAAAAAATTATTGCTCTAGGTTTTATAGTTTTGCCAGGCCGTAGGGTGTCTCCCTGATGCGGAGCAGTTTTTCAAAATCGAGCAGTACTGAAATACTCATCATGACGATCCGATCACATCCCTATACATCATTTTTACCCTCGAGGCATTTTCAGGAAAAACGAAAATTTCGTATGGCGGCCATCTTGTTCTACCGCCATTTTTTTTTTTTTCACCGGCGATTGGATTTGACCAAGATTTAAATAGGTTTTGTGAAAAAATTATTGCTCTAGGTTTTATAGTTTTGCCAGGCCGTAGGGTGTCTCCCTGATGCGGAGCAGTTTTTCAAGATCGAGCAGTACTGAAATACTCACCATGACGATCCGATCACATCCCTATACATCATTTTTACCCTCGAGGCATTTTCAGGAAAAACGAAAATTTTGTATGGCGGCCATCTTGTTTTTCCGCCATTTTGGTTTTTTTTCACCAGGGATTGGATTTGACCAAGATTTAAATATGTTTCGCGAAAGAAAAATTGCTCCAGGTTTTATAGTTTTGCCAGGCCGTAGGGTGTCTCCCTGATGCGGAGCAGATTTTGAAGATAGAGAAGTGTTTTCATACTCCACAAGACGTTCCGATTATATCTCCATACACAGTTTTTACTCACGATGCATTTTCTGAAAAAACAAAATTTTGTATGGCGGCCATCTTGTTTTTCCGCCATTTTGTTTTTTTTTTCACCGGCTATAATATTTGACCAAGATTTAAGTAGGTTTCGTGAAAACAAAAATGTTCCAGGTGCGATAGTTTCGCCAGGCCTTAGGGTGTCTCCTTGATGCGGAGCAGTTTTTGAAGGTCGGGAAGTATTTCCATAATCAACATGACATTTTGATCACATCCCTTTTACGTCATATTCACCCCCGAGGCATTTTCGAGAAAAACGAAAATTTTGTATGGCGGCCATCTTGATTTTCCGCCATTTTGATATTTTTTTCACCGTTGATGGAATTTTACCAAGATTTAAATATATTATGTGAAAGAAAAATTGATTTAGGTACGATAGCTATGCCAGGCCATAGGGTGCCGCCCTGATGCGGAGCAGCTTTCCAAGATCGAGATGTATATCTATACTCAACAAGACGTTCCAATTACATCCCCATACATAATTTTTACCACCGAGACATTTTATGAAAAAACAAAATTTTGTATGGCGGCCATCTTGTTTTTCCGCCATTTTGATTTTTTTGCACTCACGATAGAATTTGACCAAGATTTAAATAGGTTTTGTGAAAAAAGTATTGTTCTAGGTCCGATAGTTTTGCCAGGCCGTAGGGTGTCTCCCTGATGCGGAGCAGTTATCTAAAACTAAGAAATATTTTCAAACTCAAAATGGCGTTCCGATCACATTCCTATACATCATTTTTACCCCCGAGGCATTTTCAGGAAAAACAAAAAATTTGAATGGCGGCCATCTTGTTTTTCCGCCATTTTGTATTTTTTTTACCGGTGATAAAATTTAACCAAGATTTTAATACATGGTCCGAAAAAAAAATTGATCCAGATGTGATAGTTTTGCCAGGCCGTAGGGTGTCTCCCTGATGCGGAGCAGTTTCTGAAGATCAAGAAGTATTTCCATACTCGACAAGACACTCCGATTACATTCCCATACATAGTTTTTACCCCCGAGACATTTTCCGAAAAAATAAAATTTTGTATGGCGGCCATCTTGTTTTTCCGCCATTTTGATTTTTTTTCACCCTCGATAAAATTTGACCAAGATTTAAGTAGGTTTTGTGAAAAAAGAATCATTCCAGGTGCGATAGTTGCGCCATGCCGTAGGGTGTCTGCCTGATGCGGAGCAGTTTTCCAAGATCTGGAAGTTTTCCCATACTCACCGGAAGATCTTGATCACACCCCCCATACATCATTTTTACCCCCCGACGCTCCTTCTGGGAGAACAACCCTGTCAGTCGCGTGGTTCGCTCGCAGCAAGCTGCTCGCGTGTCTTGTTTTCCCGCCATTTTTTTGCCGCGATAGAATTTGACCAAGACTTAAATAGGTCTCGTGAAATCAAAAAAGTTCTAGGTGCTATAGTTTTGCCAGGCCGTAGAGTGACCCCTGATGCGGAGCAGTTTTCCAAGATCTGGAAGTTTTCCCATACTCACCGGGAGGTCCCGATCACACCCCCCATACATCATTTTTACCCCCCGACGCTCCTTCTGGGAGAACAACTATGTCAGTCAGTGAGTCAGTCAGTCAGTCAATGGGTTTGTAGCTATATATAGTATAAACTAGATGTCGCGTGGTTCGCTCGCAGCAAGCTGCTCGCGTGTCTTGTTTTCCCGCCATTTTTTTACCGCGATAGAATTTGACCAAGACTTGAATAGGTCTCGTGAAATCAAAAAAGTTCTAGGTGCTATAGTTTTGCCAGGCCGTAGGGTGTCTCCCTGATGCGGAGCAGTTTTCCAAGATGACGTTCCGATCATCAATTTTACCTCTGAGACATTTTCTGGAAAAACAAAAATTTGTATGGCGGCCACCTTGTTTTTCGGCCATTTTGTATTTTTTTTTACACCGAGAATAAAATTTGACCAAGAATTAAATAGGTTTAGTGAAAACAAAAAAGGTCCAGATGCGATAGTTTCGCCAGGCCGTAGGGTGTCGCCCTGATGCGGAGCAGTTTTCCAAGATGACGTTCCAATCATACCCCTATACATTAATTTCACCTCTGAGACATTTTCTTGAAAAACAAAAATTTGTATGGCGGCCATCTTGTTTTTCCGCCATTTTGATTTTTTTTCGCCAGCGATTGGATTCGACCAAGATTTAAATAGGTCTCGTGGAAAAATAATCGTTCCAGGTGTGATACTTTTGCCAGGCCGTAGGGTGTCTCCCTGATGCGGAGCAGTTTCTGAAGATCAAGAAGTATTTCCATACTCAACAAGACGTTCCGATTACAACCCCATACACAATTTTGACCCCCGAGACATTTTCTGGAAAAACGAAAATTTTGTATGGCGGCCATCTTGTTTTTCCGCCATTTTGTTTTTTTTCACTGGGGTTTGCATTTGACCAAGATTTAAATAGGTTTCGTGAAAACAGAAAACTTCCAGGTGCGATAGTTTTGCCAGGCCGTAGGGTGACCCCTGATGCGGAGCAGTTTTCCAAGATGACTTTCCGATTACACCCCAATACATCATTTTTACCTCTGAGACATTTTCTGGAAAAACGAAAATTTTGTATGGCGGCCATCTTGTTTTTCCGTCACTTTGATTTTTTTCACCGGTGATTGAATTTGACCAAGATTTAAATAGGTATCGTGAAAACTAAAAAGTTCCACGTGCGATAGTTTCACCAGGCTGTAGGGTGTCTCCCTGATGCGGAGCAGCTTTCGAAGATCGAAAAGTATTTCCATACTCAACATGATGTTTCGATCACATTCCTTATACATCAATTTTACCTCTGAGACATTTTCTGGAAAAACTAAATTTTGTATGGCGGCCATCTTGTTTTTCCGCCATTTTGTTTTTTTTTTTCACCGGCGATTGGATTTGACCAAGATTTAAATAGGTTTCGTGAAAATAAAAAAGTTCCAGGTGCGATAGTTTTGCCAGGCCGTAGGGTGTCTGCCTGATGCGGAGCAGTTTTTGAAGGTCGGGAAGTATTTCCATACTCAATATGACATTTTGATCACATCCCTCTTACATCATATTCACCCCCGAGGCATTTTCGAGAAAAACGAAAATTTTGTATGGCGGCCATCTTGTTTTTCCGCCATTTTGAAATTTTTTCAACGGCGATTGGATTCGACCAAGATTTAAATAGATTTCGTGAAAACCAAAAAGTTCCAGGTGCGATGGTTTGGCCAGGCCGTAGGGTGTTTTCCTGATGCGGAGCAGACATCGGAAACCCAAACGTATTTTCATACTCGACATGACGTTTCGATCACATCCCTATACATTATTTTTACCCCCGAGGCATTTTCAGGAAAAACGAAAAATTTGTATGGCGGCCATCTTGTTTTTCCGCCATTTTGATTTTTTTTCAACGGCGATAAAATTTGACCAAGATTTAAATACATTGTGCGAAAAAAAAATTGATCCAGATGTGATAGTTTTGCCAGGCCGTAGGGTGTCTCCCTGATGCGGAGCAGGTATTCAAGATCGAGAAGTATTTCCATACTCAACATGACATTTTGATCACATCCCTCATACATCATATTCACCCCCGAGACATTTTCCGGAAAAACAAAATTTTGTATGGCGGCCATCTTGCTTTTCCGCCATTTTGATTTTTTTTCACTCACGATAGAATTTGACCTAGATTTAAATAGGTTCTGTAAAAAAATAATCGTTCCAGGTAAGATAGTTTTGCCAGGCGGTAGGGTGTCTCCCTGATGCGGAGCAGTTTTCCAGGATCTGGAAGTTTTCCCATACTCACCGGAAGGTCCCGATCACACCCCCCATACATCATTTTCACCCCCCGACACTCCTTCTGGGAGAACAACCCTGTCAGTGAGTCAGTGAGTGAGTCAGTGGGTTTGCAGCTATATATAATATAATAATAATAATAATAATAATAATAATAATAACTAGATGGTGCTAAGTGCGCTCGCTGCTAAAGCAGCTTCGCGGGCGTTGTATGTGAATTGACGTTTTCGTATAGTTTGTTTCGCATCACAGATTTGTAATAACTATTAAGACAGACACAAAAAGAAATAAAAAAAATGTGTAGGATATTGTTGGTTTATTTTATGTTATCAAAAAATAAAAATATAACATTATATTCTCTCTCTCTCCCTTGCATTGTTCCCATATGGTGGTGGGGTCTTTATTCCGAGTCTTTTCTTTCCACTTCGCTCTGTTGGATGTATCGTCTGCGGAAACATTGCAGGAACAAAGATCTTCTTTGATGATATCTGCTTCTTTGCCTTCTGTATTTCCTGTTAAAAATAAAATAATATTAATTTATTTATAATAACGTATAGATATAATATCCTTTTCTTAGTCGATAGCGATACGTTTTTGCCAAAGTGGTCGTGGGCGTCATGTAACGTACCTAAATTCTTGTCACTATTGATTGCTGGCTGTCACACTGCTGCATTCATTGAAGAAGCTACCGACATCAGGCTTGGTTGATATAATACTATTGTATTAATAATCTCCTACGCAGTTCTTTGCCTTCTGCATTTCCTATAAATAAAATATATATTAAATATTATTATATAATAATTTCTTTTCCTTGGTCGATAGCGATACGTCTTTGCCAAAATAGTCGAGGTCGTCATGTAACGTACCTCGATATCTTGTAACTTTTGATTGCTGGCTGTCACACTGCTGCGTGCATTGAAAAACTTCAGGCTTGGTCGATTTTATTCTATTGCAATCATAATCTCCTACACAGTTTATTACACTCTGCATTTCCTGTGAATAAAATATATATTACATTTTTTTTCCTTAGTCTATAGCGATACGTTTATGCCAAAGTGGTCGTGATCGTCATGTAACGTACCTCGACATCTTGTTACTTTTGATTGCTGGCTGTCACACTGCTGCATTCTTTGAATGAGCGGCCAACATCAGACTTGGTTTATATAATACTATTGTATTAATGATCTCCTATGCAGTTTTTTGCCTTCTGCATTTCCTGTAAATAAAATATAAAATTTATTTTCCTTAGTCGATAGCGATACGTTTTTGCTAAAATAGTCGTGGTCGTCATGAAACGTACCTCGATATCTTGTTACTTTTGATTGCTGGCTGTCACACTGCTGCATTCATTGAAGGAGCTGGCAACATCAGGTTTGGTTTATATAATACTTTTGTATTAATGATCTCCTACGCAGTTTTTTGCCTTCTGCATTTCCTGTAAATAAAATATATAATTTATTTTCCTTAGTCGATAGCGATACGTTTTTGCTAAAATAGTCGTGGTCGTCATGAAACGTACCTCGATATCTTCTTGTAACTTTTGATTGTTGGCTGTCACACTGCTGCATTCATTGAAGGGGCTGCTGACTTCAGGCTTGGTCGATTTTATTATATTGCAATCATGAACTCCCACACAGTTTATTGCCATCTGCATTTCCTGTAAATAAAATATATATATATATATATATTTTTCCTTAGTCTATAGCGATACGTTTTTGCCAAAATAGTCGTGGTCGTTCTGAAATGTACCTCGATATGTTGTAACTTTTGATTGCTGGCTGTCACACTGCTGCATTCATTGAAGGGGCTGCTGACTTCAGGCTTGGTCGATTTTATTCTATTGCCATCATGAACTCCTACACAGTTTATTGCCATCTGCATTTCCTGTAAATAAAATATATATTATTTTTTTTTCCTTAGTCTATAGCGATACGTTTTTGCCAAAGTGGTCGTGATCGTCATTTAACGTACCTCGATATCTTGTTACTTTTGATTGCTAGCTGTCACACTGCTGCATTCATTGAAATAGCGGCCAACATCAGGCTTGGTAGTACTATTGTATTAAAATCTCCTACGCAGTTTTTAGCATTGTGCATTTCCTGTTAAAAAAAATAATAATGTTAATTTATATAATTATATTAACTTTTATTTATAAATATATACATATATATATATTAAGTGATTTCCAAACTACCCAGGAGGTACACCCAGTAGCTCGCTTTTTTTCATGTGGTTCCCCCGCTAATCGAGGCCGCATCCACCTACTTATATGAGAAGTAGGTTCTATCTAATGAGTTAGCAATAGTCATTCAATAAGCAGAGAAATGTGAAAGAAAAAGCAATTTTTAGCTAAGGAATTTAAAATAAAAAGCAATTTTCAGCAATTAGCATGCAATAAGCAAAGCAATTACTCAGTAATTGTCAAACATAAGCGAGTTGTATAATTTAAAGATATTATTGACAATAACAAACACGTACCGAGTTTGTTAATACTTACATTGAGTTATCATCGCTAAGTTGACCAAATTATTAGTACAGGTTATCACATTCACTAAATGAAAATATGTGTTTTTATCAATTGTAACAATGCTTGCATGACCTAACCAACCGTTGGTGTTGTGGACGCCAATCTTCAAGAGACAAGTGGACGGGTGTGAGGAAAACTGGCAAGATGAACACGTCGGTGTGGGTGCGACTGGTGCACGGGAGAGAAGTGGAGCTAGTTGGCAGATGGAATTAGGCATCACTCTCTTGCTTCAGTTAAGTTCCACTCAGATCAGGTGGGTTGTCGCATGGATGAACATCGCATGGGTTGGAGTAATTCGGAGTAGAACTGTCCATGTTGTTCCCTTCATCGTAGGCACTTCAGTGGACTGTGGATCGATCAACAATAGTTACGTGAGTTGGCTGTCAAACCGATATGACGTGCCAGCCGAATCTAGCGACCAGGTATGCAGGGGATGGAGGTATCCTGTGGAGTAATCATATCAGCAAAGGTGAAAATGTCGATTGGGAGTGAAATGGAGGGAGAAGGAGAGCTGCAGTCAGCGGTCACGATCTTGCTGTAGATAGACTACATGCTCAGTTTACGTGTAGTTGTAACTGTTCGAAGTTAATTGAAAACGATCGATATGCAAATTCCTGTTTAATGAAACAAGTAATAAATGAACAGGCAGGTGTTTTTTCGGTATTTAAACGCTAAGACCGTTGTTTGTTTATTGATTAGCAGTGGTATGATGAATTCTTGGATACTGATGAATGCTAATAAGTTAAGTATTTAAAACAAAATCACATTCAGAAGCATTAAAAACACATTAAATTAAAGAACGAAATAATACCATATGAAATATTATTTAATATAATATAAAGGATGGAAAGAAGAAATGACAAGAATGCTATTTAGCGTGACATGGCTCTAACCAGATCCACTGGAAAACATAATAAAACAATATAAAACCTAAGTTTTAGTTTAGCTCATACACGATATTATGTTTTTTGAGGAACCGTCTCATGCGAAACAGTGTTCTATTGAAAAGTATTGTAAGAAGAAATGCAAAGAACACCATTTAGCGTGACATAGCTCTAACCAGATCCACTGGAAAACATAAAACCATGTAAAACCCTATGTTTTAGTTTAGCTCATACACGATATTATGTTTTTTGAGGAACCGTCTCATGCGAAACAGTGTTCTATTGAAAAGTATTGTAAGAAGAAATGCAAAGAACACCATTTAGCGTGACATAGCTCTAACCAGATCCACTGGAAAACATAAAACCATGTAAAACCCTAAGTTTTAGTTTAGCTCATACACGATATTATGTTTTTTGAGGAACCGTTTCATGCGAAACAGTGTTCTATTGAAAAGTATTGTAAGAAGAAATGCAAAGAACACCATTTAGCGTGACATAGCTCTAACCAGATCCACTGGAAAACATAAAACCATATAAAACCTAAGTTTTAGTTTAGCTCATACACGATATTATGTTTTTTGAGGAACCGTCTCATGCGAAACAGTGTTCTATTAAAAAGTATTGTAAGAAGAAATGCAAAGAACACCATTTAGCGTGACATAGCTCTAACCAGATCCACTGGAAAACATAAAACCATATAAAACCTAAGTTTTTGTTTAGCTCATACACGATATTATGTTTTTTGAGGAACCGTCTCATGCGAAACAATGTTCTATTGAAAAGTATTGTAAGAAGAAATGCAAAGAACACCATTTAGCGTGACATAGCTCTAACCAGATCCACTGGAAAACATAAAACCATATAAAACCTAAGTTTTTGTTTAGCTCATACACGATATTATGATTTTTGAGGAACCGTCTCATGCGAAACAATGTTCTATTGAAAAGTATTGTAAGAAGAAATGCAAAGAACACCATTTAGCGTGACATAGCTCTAACCAGATCCACTGGAAAACATAAAACCATGTAAAACCCTATGTTTTAGTTTAGCTCATACACGATATTATGTTTTTTGAGGAACCGTCTCATGCGAAACAGTGTTCTATTGAAAAGTATTGTAAGAAGAAATGCAAAGAACACCATTTAGCGTGACATAGCTCTAACCAGATCCACTGGAAAACATAAAACCATATAAAACCTAAGTTTTAGTTTAGCTCATACACGATATTATGTTTTTTGAGGAACCGTCTCATGCGAAACAGTGTTCTATTGAAAAGTATTGTAAGAAGAAATGCAAAAAACACCATTTAGCGTGACATAGTTCTAACCAGATCCACTGGAAAACATAAAACCTTATAAAACCTAAGTTTTTGTTTAGATCATACACGATATTATGTTTTTTGAGGAACCGTCTCATGCGAAACAGTGTTCTATTGAAAAGTATTGTAAGACGAAATGCAAAGAACACAATTTAGCGTGACATAGCTCTAACCAGATCCACTGGAAAACATAAAACCATATAAAACCTAAGTTTTAGTTTAGCTCATACACGATATTATGTTTTTTGAGGAACCGTCTCATGCGAAACAGTGTTCTATTGAAAAGTATTGTAAGAAGAAATGCAAAGAATACTATTTAGCGTGACATAGCTCTAACCAGATCCACTGGAAAACATAAAACCATGTAATCCCTAAGTTTTTATTCTGCACTTACTATGTATATTATATTATCATTGTATATTCATGGTAAGTTGGATTTACTGTAGGTGTATGCAAATTCATAACAAGCATAGTTGTTTGTTATTTGCGTCATTATAAGTAAATAAATAACGAATGTAGACTTAAAAAATAAAACGTAGGTAGTATGTTGGTTATGACTGTACACATATAAATTAAACTTAATGCGTAATAATATAGAAAATATGACTTGTTACTTTCATTTCTAATAACATTTGGTGTATTTGGTAACATTTAAAACTAAACAATTTTACCAGAATATATAAAATATGATTCGCTTTCTATTTTTTTTTAACTAAAGGTGTTTTCTTTTACCTTTCAATTTTTAAGTATTTTTTTTTGTTTTAGCCATATTTGATTTGAAAATTTGAATATCAAAGTTTCACGTTGTTAGGTAGTGCTTTCTTCTCCAATTATTGTTTTTCCAAGTAGTAGGTATTTTCTAGCAATTTCACTTTATTTAGCCTGTATACATGTATTAATTACTTTATGTATGTTTTTGTATCGATGAGTGATCATTCTTCTGTCAATACTGGTGAGACCCGCTTGTGGGAGGCCAGAAATTAACATGATCAAATTTGTTTTTGAATTTGCTTAGAATGGTATAGAACATTCATTGTTGATTATAGGCTTAATTATTTTTAAATACACCATTAAAGGTAAAGCATGGTCGTAAATAATATCCTCCTGCGGCTTAGATTTTCAAACACAACAGCGAAACAATGGGATTTGGTTTAAGGACTTTTTTCATGTTTAGCCCATCTGACAGTCGTCATATTTACCCATGTTTATGAATGAAATTGTTCGTCACTGCCGGATATAGGTAATTATTGACCTATTTTATTCCACAACACAATAAATAATGTTCTAAATAACACTTTTCATTTATATATTTGTAGCCACAAATCTGTGCAATTGATGATGCGTCTTTGCTGACACAATGACGATGACGATTCTTACACCATTGAATGCTAATGTATAATATTATACTGTACTGATTCGACGTACCATAACACATAATCTTTATTCTGTCCGTTCCATTACAGGACACGCGAGGTGTAGCGTTTATGTGTACTTATTAATCGATTTCCAGCTGGGCATTTGTTTAAATTTCTGAATCTTTCTTCGAGCAGACATTTGTAGTAATGTTATTTCTTAAAGTTTTCTTGATGATGAGTAAACAGGCACCCGGATAGTTTCCTTTCTTCCTTATATTTATTAATTAAGGCGTATATTTTTTTGTTAGTTTACTTAATTCTAACTTAAGTTCCTAATATACGCTAATTTGCAAATGGTAAATGCATTAAAATGTATACACTACACATTACACAAATTTAATCGGTTATATAAACTTATTTTTCATTATACATTTATTTTCCTGAATTAATGTATGAAAATATCAAGTCGTTTGTGTTATAAAATAGCTAATCCAACTTACCATGAACATCGTATTTTTTTATTATTTTAGTAAATATATTTTGATTACTGCTTAGTGAATGATAAAAATATAAGTGACTAAAATGACAAAGATAAATTTTACTTAATGTAAGTTAGGTATTGGGTAAAATGCTTTTGAATGATGATTTGTTTAAATATACTCGTAGAAGTATAATTACTGCATAACTTATTGCTTTAAGTTGAGAAAGTAGCACTTAGGAGAAAAATGTATCAATAAACATCATTGGTGTCTTCATCGAAATATTTTAGTATTAATTTATTATTGTTTATATACGCACTTAAATTTGGTAACAATATTATTTGTAAAGCGTTAGCGTTATAAAGTAAAAAAAAATGAACATCAATAAATCATACGTTTGCTTACACAAAAAACAGTTTTAGCGCTTAAACACTGAAACAGAATTCTTTTCAAATAACTTCGAACAATTACCACTTTAATACACCTAAACTAAACATTGTCCATGTACAGCGAGATCCTGAATACTGATTACAGTTTCCGTACTCCCTCCTTTCCAGTCCTAAGCGACATTCAAACCTTCACTGACACGATCATTCCACAGGATACGTCCATCCCTTGTATCCCAGATCGCAAGAATCGGCTAGCACGGCATAGCAGCTTGACAGCTAAAACTCACGCAACCATTGTCGATCGACCTACAAAATCCACCGAAAATGCCTACGACGATGGGAACGACACCGACAGTTCTACTCCGGATCATTCCAACCTGCGACATTCATCCATATGACAGCTTACTTGATCTGAGTGGAACTCAGCTAAAGCAATCGAGTGATACCTGCCTCCATCTTCCAGCCAGCTCCACTTCACTCCCATGCACCGGTCGCACCCGCAGCCAAGTGTTCATCCTGCCAGTTCCCTTCACGCCCGTTCTCTCGTCCCCTAAAGATGAGCCTCCACAGCGTTAACGGCTGGGAAGGGCATGCACACATTGCCAATTGATTAACACACATTTTAATTCAGTGATAGTGACTAATAAAATGGTAAACCTAGCTTTGAAATTCAATGTAACCATCATCAAATCGAGTGCAAGCTTGTTAAAGTCAGTTCTATCGTTAAATTATACTAAAAGAAGAAAAAACAAGATAGAATGAATATAAATAATAAATAAAAATTCGCAATATACGATAATTTCAGCACATGATTTAACCGATCTAAAAAAAACCCAATAAGCTTAATAACAGAGATGAACTGTTCAGTCTTTTCAAGAAGTGCCACCCTAAATAAAGTTACGTTAAACTTAAAAGTTCTGATATGATAACGTTATTCGAGAAAGGTTGGTCATTTTCGATTCGGTGCCTGGGTAGTAGTACTTTTATGTCACGTCTTTCGCGAACGCGACCTAAAGCTACATACAGTTGACCGTGACTAAACATATCAGATCTAAGATCGACCCCAACGCGACTAATCGTTTGACCCTGGCTCTTGTGAATAGTCATTGCATAACACACCTGCAATGGAAATTGACGGCGACACATCTCGTAAGGGCTGTTATGTTCTATAGGCGCTTTAAAAAGAATTCGAGGGATCAAATAATCTCCTAGTTCACCTTGTTTCCGAACTTTAATAATATATGGAGATGTTTCAACGACTATTACTTTGGTGCCATTTACTAAGCCGTCCGCGAAACTAAGATTACGCGTGATTACACAAACACATTCTAATTTTAATTGTAAGTCGAAATCTGGAACACCTTGTGGTCGAAGTGTATGTAAGAATTCAGGACTAAAATATACTTGATCAGCGTTGTCGCTTAAAACTTTGTCTATGGCATAAAAATGTAATACTTCTCCTGGTAGTTTGTCTAAAATAACGGCATTAATTTCTCTAACTGCATCGTTACGGGTGCATAGAATCGCTCTGAAGGAGCATACGCCTGGCTCAGTAAGGGTAACTTCTGGGAATACAAAATCAATTAAATCTTCTAATTCAGTAACATAATCAATGGATTCAAGTTGGACTAATTGCAAATCATTATTATTTGTTTCTAACCTATGAGTAGGTAATGAATTTGAACCCAGTTTTAAAAGAAATTCTGCGTACTGTGCGTCATCCTTACATCTCTGTGAAGTTACCAAACTAAATTTTTTCAACTGTTTCCAAATAGGAGAAGTTTTTAGTGACGCGTTTAATATATCAAAATTCGTTCGTGCTTCTGGGACTACAGGAGGAATTTGACGAAAATCTCCTGCAAAAATAATTATTTTAGAACCAAAAATTTTGTCTGACCTCATCAAATCCTGCAATGATCTATTTAATAAATTTATAAGGTATTTATGAGCCATCGGCGCTTCATCATACACAATGAGATTAGAATTGTAAATCAATTCAGCTCTTTGAGTACCATTTGAGATGTTCCAGTATCCGCTATCATCTAATAGATGTAAAGGAAATCTAAACAAGGAATGAGCCGTCATTCCGTTTGTGTAATTTTGAGCAGCAATTGCAGACGATGCACAGGTTAAAACTATACCTTTAAGGTTACCGCGGATATATGCAGTTATGACCTTCAATAAAAGCGTTTTTCCGGTTCCGGCGGGACCATCGATAAAAATCGCACAGTTGTTGGATTCTCGGTAAACACTATCAACGCAAAGCTTTTCTACGTAATCGAATACGGCACGTTGATCGGGAGATAACTGTGGCAACCACTCTTCTACGTATGATTTCAAACTATCTAAATCATATTCAGTGCGTTCCCTATCCAACTCCGTTGACCTGTAAACTACTTCCGGCAAACCTTGTTCTATTAACGAAGTTCCGTGTCTGCGTAGCATTCTATCTATTTGAATGAGGCACATGTTAAACGCGTTTTCTTCGTCATCTGGCACCCTGTAAAGGAAATCTTCGGCCAATTGACGTTTATACGTGTTCCACAGTGACGCCACTGAGGCACCATTAACAGCCAGCGTTACAAAAAAGCTACGAAGTCGTGGTCCGGTTAAAAAAGTGGAAGCTTCTTCCATAGCCCGTTCATATTCGACTGCGTCGTCCGCAAGTCCTACGAATTTGGCAGCTTCTTGAAAAGTTGTGCAATTTGGACCTCCAATTTGTAGTAAATCCGCGAAACTACGACAAGGGTAAACACTTAAAAGAAGTCTTAAAAAGAACTGTTCACCTCTGTTCGGCGCGACCCAAAATAGACGCGCGACGAGCTCACCCCGCATCCTCCGCGTAAAAAATTTGCCGTTTTGCATTTGCACCGCCTGAACTGTCTTTAAACATGGATCTTTCGCATGAATGTTATAATTTTCAAAAAAATCTAAGTAGGATACCCGATCAAACTCCTCAGTTAAAGGCCTACTGAAATAGTCTAAAAGATCTGAACCTGCATTATTAACTGCCTCGTTCGCGTGGCCAGGCTTAAAAAAAACTGAATTTTGATCGGGCAAATGCACTGTTAACATTTTTACCGTAGGGTTCCTAGCTACAATATCAAATTCGAGAACACGCCACGCTGCTTCGCTAGAACTAATATATCGCTTAGTGACATATTGTTCGATTTCATCCTCACGATGTTCTTCATCAACAACGGCAATACGGGCTTCATCAGGTCCTTTTGTCATATATTTAAATAAATACTTAATTATAGCACGCTGTGTGGACACTTCTAAATTTATGTGAGCATCATATTTTAGGAGAAGAGCAGGATTATAAGGAACGACCCATAAATCATTAACTATTACGTCTCTGCCGCGATATTTAATAATCGCCTGATTTTTACTATTGCGACGTAAATGTATAAAACCTCTATCGTCACTGAAGGTGACTGGTGTTTCTTTTTTTGGAAAATATTTTAAACAGTTTTTTTTTTCACTATTCCAACACGGCAAATTAGTTCGGTAAGGAGGGCCGCATGGACCATGTATCATATGATCCATGACAACTTTGTATAATAAAGTTTGTGCCGGATCGGGTATGGTAGCACGAACAAACTTATCAATATCCGGACTTTCCACAGGTCCACCACCTTCCACTCTAAAAGCAATATGCGCGTGTGGTAGTCCTCTTTTTTGGAACTCAATAACATGCATTATATAAACAATTTTTCCGAACCATTTACCCGATTTTAAATCTTTTAATAACTCTCCGAGTTTTAAGTTGAAAACTCGAGCACAAGTAAGGGGGTCTTTTGATCGACCTGATAATGTTGAATTTTTTATTTCAGGCCAGTTGGGATTACAAGTTAAAGTTAAAAAATATGATGGTGGACCTAACCTGTTCACCATTGCTATAGCATCCAGGTATTTCTTTTTCATGTACCGCGGACCCCCTGTGAATGAGCTAGGTAAATAAATTTTACCAGGTTCTACTCCACCTTCTCCTAAAATAAACTCGTCATTAATTAACTCTTGGAGTGGAGCTACTCTTAGCCTGTTTTGTTGTTTTGATTGGCTATTTTTCAAAAACCGTAGGCGTTCTTCTAAAACTCTACAAAACATATCGACTAACCACTCTTCAGATAAACGACCAAATATGCTAAATCGCGACTCTGATAAAAGTAAACAACGGACATATTTAACCTGATTAAGCTTATTGCCCTTATTATCTCTCATATCTGGATGCCAACCAGTATTTCCGTGAGGATATAAGAGAGGATACTGGAAAGTCTCGTATAAGGAATCCATTATATCTATTGTTCGAGGCCTACCGTCTGCTATCTTTTTGACTACAATACAGCGTGGAGAAAATTCTTCGCGGTCTGTACTAATAATTGCGGCAATTTCTTGACCAATAGGTTGATCTCCGAGGATGTTACCGTGAGTCGCACGAGTAGTTCTTTCGAACTTCAAGAAAGCTTCTGATGATACCTCTGAACTTAACCTTCTAAAACATTTTATGTATGGATTAACTGTGTGCATGAACCCTGTAATCATTCGAACTACCGTTTTATCTAAACTTAATTCGCCAGCTAAACTCTCTCTTTCGCTACTGTCATTTATGTAAAAATTAATATTATTAGGACTTTCATTGTAAGACAAATCAAAGATACGGTGGTAAATACGTCCTTGAATTTTTAGAAAAGATATACCTTCTGGATGATGGTAACCATGGGAAACACCTAATGCCGAAAATGCAAAAATATTATTGTAAGCGCGTGGTCTATTTAAAAAAGCTGAATTTGTATAAAATTCTTCGTTTAAGGGGAGAAAATTCTGAACGTTATAGTCACCTGAATGACAACACCATTGCCGACGAGATTTCTCTTCTTCGAACAATGGAGCATTGCATCTTGGACATCTATATGTTTGCTCAGACAGAAGCGACATATTTTTTAAATTATATAAGCGAATAGTGCTGAGTTCATGTCCCTGTTTTTCACCTATTAAATTTTTTGAATATCTCAGCGGTGTTTCTATGTTACGACAATTTTCTGTATATCTTTGTGCTGCTTTTTTGTTAATTTCGGGGTGGAGCTCGTAATAACGTTGAACGGCCGCGCGATGAACGTCTGGGTTGTTCTCGTTATAACGTTGAACGGCAGCGCGATGAACGTCTGGGTTGTTCTCGTTATAACGTTGAACGGCCGCGCGGTTTATGTCTGGATTGCGTTCGTTATACCGTTGAACGGCCTCGCGGTTAATGTCTGGATTGCGTTCGTTATACCGTTGAACTGCCTTGCGATTAACAGCGGGGTTTTTCGTTGTATATTTCCTTACAGCTTCGCGATGCGCATTTTCTTTATTCGGTTTTCGTCCGCGTTTCTGTTTTTTGGGTCGGCCGCCTTTATTTTTAACGCATTGGTTTTCGGCTTGATTACCAATTCTTTCTAATAGGACAACTGGTTTTAAAATTGACAATTTCAAATCATTTGTAATGTCATAAACATCTACAGGATTTGTATCAACTTTCAATTTACTATCTAAATTTTGCACAGAGGTTTTAATCGGGGTCAGTGTTGACTGATAGTTTATCAAAATAGAATCTAAAGTTTGATTCACATGTAATGGTGATGATATTAAATCTATTAAAATGGACTGTGAAGTTTCGGAACTAACCTGGGTTTCATTTTGCCACATAAGGTCGTCATTTAATACTCTTAATCGAGTTAATGAGTATTCGGATCCGTCGTAAATTTCATTCGCGAGTAAAAGTTTTGCTAGCGCTTCGGTTGAATTACATTTAAATAAACGTGCTACGTAAGGACCGTCCTCTGGTTTGCCCCTTCCTATGTTAATGTTTTTGCTGTTAACCGCATGGCTGTTAAAGAAATAATATTCACCATTAAAGCGCCAAAAACTAAAAGTATAACCCTGACCCGTAAACAATATGCTATCCGTACTGTCGTTGTGATTTGAATTGTTTACATTATAAGCAAATTCTGAATCAACAGTATAGTCATTAGTATTAAAAAATACTCTGTTGTCCAAAATATTCTTTAACGTTAATAAACCTACGTCTTTATTCGCGGGAGTTGTAGGATACGTATTAGAAATGATCCAGTTGTCCTCCATGCTAACTATATTTACGACGTTACTCCCGACGCGAAGCTCATTGGGTAATTCATCTGGCATAAAATAACTGACACCCCTCTGAAGTAAATATTTTAACTGCATGTAAAGTGTATCCCCCATTTTTAAAATTTCATCAACTTCGGCAGTAGTGAAACATGCGCGATTATGGAATACAGAATAAATTGAAGCGCATGCTGAGATAACCGTACATTGCGAATTATTACCTTCATACACATCGGAGCCTTGGTGTGTTAGACCTAAGGAATTAGTAAACGTTAGATATTAATTTATTTAATAGATAAGGCAATACACACTATTTTTGACATCAAAAATAAGATAATTTTGATATATTCCATGCTATCTAAACAAAAATATGGTCCAATCTGGTTCTAGGTAATGGACATTTTTTTTAAAAACCATTTTAAACGCCTTAACCTCAGTGCGAACGTTAAAATTTGAGAAATGATTAGACTGTACCACTAATTTAAGGTGCTAATAATTAGGCAGTTTACCCTATATACTTAAATTAAAATATTATTTATCAATATTATCATTCTCCAATAATGTAATTTTTTAATAAAAAAATAATTCACAGATATAATTACAGGCAATGCAATAACTATTATATGACCATTAAATTACCTATTATTAAAAAAAGAAATAATAACCTACGCATATACAATTTCAGTCGGATCAATAAACCTAGGTAGTAATTTGTTTAAGCCTTACGTATAAAAATACACAATGCCGCCTTTACATTGTAAACGCAGGCTAAATAAGCTGTTGGTTATCTAAATAAAATAAATAAATAAATAAATAAACCCTACAAGATTTATCAAAATAATGTACTATGTATTGTACACATTAAAAAGGTCCACAGAAAACTCCGCGATGGTATATGTGTATCTCTTATGGATATCTTTAGTATTCATCTACGGATGAATACGAGCTTATACTTGGAAGAGTTACAATCAAAAATTCAACAACTGGAACAAAAACTGGAAATAACAGAGAATGAAATTGAGAATTTGGTATCTGAAAACTATGCACTTATAAAGAAAAATTCTGACTATGAACTAAAAATTAAACAGCTAACGCAAATATGTAAAACTACACCAAGCCAAAGTGCGTCTAAGAAAAAACTTCAGACCCTTAGTCTAAATTGAATTTCTCGAGTTTAGCTAACAACCAACCAATTGTTCCACCTATGATATGGAGTTTATTTCTTTAAATATCCTGGAATTAATCGAGGTATGTCTCTGCTTACCCCGGTGGGAAATAGGCGTGAGTTTATGTATGTATGTATGTATGTACTACCTAGGCCTTCCTCTTCCGATTCTACTAATTATACTACTAAATAAATCTTGTCCATGTCCAAAATATCTAAGCATTCTTTTATCAATTCTCTTCACTATACATTTTCTTTCACAACAGTCCCTTATCACGCTATTTTATCATTCAAAGTCATTTCACTCATACTTCTCAATGTTGTCATTAGTAACCTTTTGACAGTTTTAATAAAAGATTAAGCAAATAATTAATTAACGGTAAGGTAAGGTAATAAACTAACTTTAAGTCCAATTTCTCTCTCGTAATCTGTTTTCTGCCTACCCCAATGGGAAATAGGCGAGATATTATGTAGGTATGCAATGCAGCACTCTATTTAGGAATATTTCGAAAATTTAATATAAAATAACAGTAAAACGTAATACCACAGTTTTTGTTCTTATTTTAATCTTGTTGCATCATAGTGTGAGATTATTTCAGACTAATAAGTGAAGTATGTATATTTTACAAAATATAAAAAAAAAAACCAGGCAAGTGCGATTTGGAATCGCGCACCTAAGGTTCCGTCCACAGATGTGATCAGTAAAAGAAAATTCTGATGGCGAAATCTAAGATATAATACGATTGAGTTGAACATCTCTCATCATCATCATCACACATCAAAAATAAAGAATAATATAATACCTTAGAATGGTCTGTCTCGTACTTATGCATTAGACGTGTAGGTATCTATACTACATACTTACATACACAGAATTTTCCTTTATTAACCTTTACTGTGGACGGAACCTTAGGTACATATACACATTAAATATAGTATAACATAGTATATATACCTACATTATTTTTTACTATATCAGGGCTGTGGAGACATGGTATTTTTATGCACTCATTGCATTCGGCGTTTTCCATATCTTTAGACAGCTGTAAAGTTGTTACTTTATTTTGCTTATTACTTTATAGCTCATCATCATCATCAGCCCATTAACGTCCCCACTGCTGGGGTACGGGCCTTCCCTATGGATGGGTAGGGAGATCGGGCCTTAAACCATCACGCGGGCCCAGTGCGGATTGATGGTTATTAACGACTGCTAATGCAGCCGAGACCAACGGCTTAATGTGCCTTCCGAAGCACGGAGGAGCTCAAGATGAAATTTTTTTTTTGTGGTCACCCATCCTGTGACCGGACTTTGCGAAAATTGCTTTACTTCAACAATCGCAGACCGAGCGCATTAACCGCTGCGCCACCGAGCTCCTCAAATAACTCTTATAGCTATAACTTTATAGCTATCACAAAAAATAATTAAAAAAAACTCAAACCAACTTCAAAATCTGTCAAATAAAAAGTAATAAATAATATTAAGTTAAATACCTACATTAAAATCAAAATTTTGAAAATACTTTTTATTTATTTATACTCGAGAGTGTGACTAATAATATAATTTAATTAATACGCCCGTAACCAGGTACCTTCCTTAACAAAACACTGGAATATAACATACATACACATAAACAGCCTATATACGTCCCACTATTGAGCACAGGCCTCCCCTCAATCAACCGGAGGGGGTATGGAGCATACTCCACCACGCTGCTCCACTGCGGGTTGGTGGAGGTGTTTTTACGGCTAATAGCCGGGAGCAACAGCTTAACGTGCCCTCCGAAGCACGGAATCATCTTACTTTTTCGGACAATCAAGAATATAACATGTCTTATAATTTGTTTAATGTGTGTAGTGCCCGACACACCCTTGACCGTTTTCCAATTTTCTTTAAACCATTAGTAATCATACTCACTTAAGCTGTAAGCCTCTATTAGTCGTCGAAACACAAGGTTCCTAATTTTTAACTGTTTTTCAACCATAAGTTGGAAATTTCTAAACCAATTTTGATGAAACTTGCATTCTTTCCTATGTTGGACGATACTTAATCCCATAAACAAGCATTATTGCAATACGATTTGTAGTTACTAAGAAATGCATGGACAAACATACATCCATATATTTTGAATACATATGGGTCCAATTGATAACCTATTTTTTGAAGTCGATTAAAAAAAAGGTTTGTTTGTGGTCTACCTAGGTGAACTGACAAGGTGTACCAAAACCAACACAGGGTTTCCTTCAGTCCCTACCACATGGTCATCAAGATATATAACCATATTCAAAATATAGACAAACCTACATTCACTCTTTGACAGTAATTTAAGTTTCTTGTAAGTAGACAAATGTTATTATACCTAGCATTCAATATTTTTTTTTTCAGATAAACTAAATATTTCAAAGCTTCAATATCTCTATATTAGGTACTTACTTAATAACTTGTTTGATATAATTTTGTTATTATAAATAGCTGTTAAATAATTAAGTAGGTAACTTTGTAATAATTTTGTTACCTAATTACTTATTTCTATAATTCTTAGTTAGATAGTTAATATTTAACCATCATTATCACATATTTAGTTGACTTTTTCACGATTTTAGAGAAAGGTTTAACTTTTCACTCAGAATATTAAGAGAGTGACTGCTATAGCATAGAATAAGTAATAATACTATGGTCATAGGTTAACTTATGTGTGTATTATAATTTGTTACAGACCTACTTATTACTTACAGGTCATCTAATGAGTAATGTTACTGTTGTGCTACAACATGGGTTGCTGTCAAACCTGAATCACTCCGATTGTTATAATTCAAAAAGGATTGACTCTTATTATTATTATATTTATTTTCTACAGTCTTATGACTTCTCTGACCATCTAAATTTATCATAGGTTAACTAACTTACTTCATATAGGTACCTACCTACTTAAATATTCTAAAATATGAATAGTAATTACCTATCGCCTATTCTAGTCACACAGCATAAGTAGGGGCAATGCAATTGATTTAAGTAGATACCTAGGTACCTAATACCTGTTATTAAGTAAAGTTTTTTCCACGGCTGATGTCAAGCGGCTGGCTACTTTAGACATAATGATCAATCGATCGTTTCGTAAAATGGATTTAACATAAAAAATGTGCATTAGATATTAAGCTCGTTAAAACCTAAATACTTACCGGCACCGACGCAGGTCGCAGCAGTCTCGTCATAGAGGCCCTGCTGCTCGTCGTCGACGCGACGGCGAAGCATTGTAGAGCACGATGGAATCTCAACGCTTGAACGCTTCATCTGTAAACAAACCACTTCTATACTATTTGTGTTTATCTAATAGACAATAAAATAAGAATTATAGCTTTTAAGTAGATAGGTACTTACCTTTTAACGTTCTCACTTTCATTATGTGAAAAAGAGAAAATCAGTACCTACAGAAAGTTAAAAATCTTACAATTATAATACCTAATTATGTTTATATGGCTAACTTTTTTACGATTTCAAAGATTAGTACCTTATTATATACCTAAATATTTATAAATAATTGTTAAATTATTAATAACAAAATCGACTTACCTTTGGAAATCTTGAAATACAAGTGAAAAGACGCTTGTCACTTTTTCGCGCCAACGGTTTGGGTACGAATTAACTTTTTTTTTCCATGAGACTAACAAAGAAATTCTGCCAAAACAGATTCAAACAGCCAATATCGAAAAATATTGAGATACTTTTTAACGTCAGTTGGACGCATAGATATCGATGGAATTAATAAATAAGCAATATAAAATCTAATTGTTTTTTTGTCACATCAGTACCATTTAACTTTATAAATAAGCAACAATGATTGAGTATTTTCATTCATTTTTCCGTGGGTTTTTGGCGGGAAAGTTGCTTTTTTCATTGAATAATCTTTTTTTTTTCTTATTTTATCACCACTTGCATAAGCAGGTCTGGGGGGCTGCCGTTCCTTCATTTCATCAGTCGGGTGTTTTGAATAATCTAAATATTTAATACGAAGTGAACATTGAACATTCTTATCACAATGAGGGACATTCTTGGCTACGTTCGCGAAAAAAATGTGTGTATCCATGGATGATGGCGCAAAGCAACCTTGTTAGTAATTTGAGTTTAAGGCCCCAGGAAATTAGATTCACCCCGGGTGAGACCGCGCTATTATAATAGAAGATGAAGCTGTAGGTATGGCATAAATAATACCTTTGCGTAACCTGTGGATAAGACATAACAACAGTAGAAACTGTATGCCTGTGTACCATTGCCTTCCGATTTAAGAAAATTAAAATACGTTTACCTATTTTTAACGAATTTAACGTAGGCTTTTTGGCGGGAAACGGGAACGGGACAGTTGCTTTCTTCATCGAATAATCTAAATAATTACGAAGTGGTGTTTTGTAGTTAATGATCGCATTAAGTTAGTCGGAAGACATTCGCGAGTGTTATTATATCGGAGTATTCAATAAACAAAGTGTATCTGCCTATTTTCGCTTCGTGCCAGGAAACCGCTTCATAACTCGAAAGTTTATGCAGACTTTTGAGTTAATTCGTTTGGGGTTCGGAGTAGGAGTCTACTCCGAGGGTGGGGGCTTAGGTTTCACCATCATCACCTTTCATCATTTCATTAATCATCAAGAAAAAAAATACGTAAGACATGGCTGTATGGGCATAGTTCCCTTTGCCTTACCCTTTGGGGAAAAACAAAACAAAAAAAAAGAATTTAACGTAGTACGTTTGGCTGTATGGGTTATGTTCCCTTTGCCTGTTCTATGGACAAAATAACAAAAAAAAAATTATATATTTTATTTTATTTTTTTAGACTTTTTGGCTGGAATGGACAGTTGTTTTCTTCATTGAATAATCTTAAATCTAAATAATTAATACGAAGTGGTGTTTTGTGGTTAATGACCGCATAAAGTTAGTCGGAAAACATTAGCGACAGTGTTATGCTATTATATCGGAATATTCAATAAACAAAGTGGATCTATTTATTTTCGCTTCGTGCCAACAAGCCGCTTCATAACTTCAAAGTTTATGTGACTTTTGAGTTAATTCGTTTAGGGTTCCTGAGTAGGAGTCTGCTCCGATGGTGGGGGCTTAGGTTTCATCATTCATCGTCATCACCTTTTATAATTTAATTAATCATCAAGAAAAAAAATATGTAAGATATGGCTGTATGGGCATAGTTTCCTTTGCCTTACCCTTCGGGGAAAACAAAAAATATATTTTTTTTGTCTCGGTCGTGTCTCGGCAAAGACCTTTGTGTCTCGGTGAACATTTGAACAATTGGTGAAGTTCTATTGTATTGATAATATTTTCCTGTGCTACTTTTTTCCTACCTACTTTATTAGAATTTGTAACTTACAAGTTCATCGAGTCGAGCCCTACTTCTCCGTTTTTGCGTGGATATTCAACTGGTAAAACTTCCAGAACCATTATGTGTTTTGGATAAAGCCGAAATGATAAAAAGTTTGTGGATAATGTTCGTTGATAAATTGCAATGTAAGTAATATACAATCGAATGACACTGTTATTATAAAGTTATTTATTTATAGGTGTTAGATGCTGATCGACTTTGTGTGTAACTCATACTAAGAGATGCAAGTAACAATAACAAGTCTCCTGATGAATGTTCCAGTCCGAGAGTTGGAAGTAATGTGTCTGTATAAGATGTGGAATATCTTTGGGAAGGCATACAAGAAGACAAAATCACAGGCCATAACCTTGAAAGAAATGAAGAGTGACATATAGAAAAACAAAAATATCTCCGAGACAGGTAATAAGGTGAATATCAAAATGTGCCAAGTTTGGTGGCGAACTTTCATATTATTTTTCGTGAAAAATTGGGTTCCGACATGATAAAGGATCCAAAAGGAGGAGGAGGATCCTTTTTCAAGTCGGAACCCAATTTTTAACGAAAAACAAAATATAAAATTTTGCCACCAAACATGGCACATTTTGATATTCACCCAATAAAGTATTAAAGATTATAATTTACATTGTGTAAGAGCTATTTAAAAGGTTTTATGTGTTTCAATCATAATGGGGGACTTTCCAATCGGTGTTCCGCAAAAACACAATAGATGGTATTGTTAAGTTTTTTCTTCGTTTAAACTTCTAACTTCATGGATAATAGACATATGCATCTTTTATCTTTGTTTTTGGGTATAAATGATGATGGTAGGTATATTATGATGATACAACTTCCACCTATTATTATTCTGATCAAAAGAAGCAATATAGGTAGCAATGTCATTCTATACATAATGTGATCCTAAAATCAAGAAACAATTAGTTTTATATTATATGATGATTCCATCATTACATTACATTTTTGAATAATTATGTACCCCAGCAAAGAGAAAATAGGTAATTATCAGGTTAAAAGTGAACAACGCCATCTATCATGTGTTTGGGGAATGTCGATTAGAAAGACCCTCATTGTTATAAGGCAACTTAAGTTGGCATATTTTAATTTCATCCCTACAGATTTAATAATATTGTTATAATCAGGCATATTGTGTAAAATATATTATTGTACATGGGACATCAAAACTACAATTATTTTTTTAAGAACATTCATATTTGCTTTCAGATTCCTGATGGATGCTCATGTATGCATTGTTTGCAGGATGAGCTCACCTCAAAAGTATTAATATCTAGTGAACATAAGAGCTGTGTTAAGTGTGCCGTTCTGTTGCATTGTATGTAGTTAGTAGCTATTTATGTTCATAAATGTTGTTAAACTATGAGCTTAAATTACTTTATAATTTATATTATCATATCATTAAATAGTTAATAAGCTAGTTAGGCACATAACCCATATATTTTAATGTTATTGTCAAGTTTATTCTATACCTACTTACTAATATGTTACCATATTAAGTTCCCTGACATGATTTATGTAATGACTATGTACTAACATCAGTAAGTAGTAACTGGGACCAGCAGCTTAACATGCCATTCGAAGCATAGATTATCTTACTTCAGGCAATCGGTTGATCAGCCAGCCATCTCCTAACCAAACTGGGGATCACAAAGTAATTTTTGGGGAGTTGAACCGAGGACCTCCAGATGTGTTGACCCAACAGTCAGCCACTGGACCATGGAGGCCGAGAGTACTTGGTTAAGTTGCTGTTTTATTTCAACTATTTAATTAAATGTAGAAATATTTTGTGTGGTTGCACCTACTTATGATATTTTAAATATATAATAAAACAACTTATTTCTAAAAATATATCTTTCATTGTCTTTTAATAAAATTGTTTAATTTAAAAATTATTTTGAAACATATAAATAGTAATCACATAGTTTACCACCACTTCAACTGATAAGATCTCACAATCGGTGTTTTGTTGTAAGTATCAAAATTGTTAGTTGCATTTTAATGTAGGTACCTACCTACTGACAGTGAACTTATGACCTTTTGAGACCAGATTTCTTTATTGGCTTAAATACAAGACAAATATTATTACAAAATCTATAGGTACCAATGAGGGACTTTCCAGACTACTTTTCCCAAACAAAGATAGATGGCTCTGTACAGATGTGCGATCGTTTAACCTTCTAATTTTACGGATAATTTATATACTGCCATTGCATTATAATATATTTGAATAATTATTTATTCGAGTAGGTAATGAGAAAATAGGTATTTACGTATTTATCACGTTAAATCTGGACAACTCCATCTGTATTTTTTTTTAAATAGCCTGGAATGTCATCTATTAGTATTTTATAAAATATTTCTATTACCTACCTACCTACTTAGTTACCTACTAAATATGCAAGAGTAACATGTGTTGTTGGTGCTGATTCCAGTACACACTATCGAAGTTAATTTGAAGTTATACCTGTCATTTTCTTATCAACCGAAAAGGAAAGGGACGGATGATTGAAAACTGTAACTGGGTACCTTCACACGACTTATTTAAACTATGATAATCGCTAATTACAGTACCCAATGCACCTAGAGCGAGGCGTCAAAGTCACGTCGAGATTGGGATAATCGACGCTATTACCTACAGTAGCTCGTGGTTACCATGGTTATGAACTACACGACCCTGATCGACAAGCCCGTGACCTTGACGCACCGGGCAGAATGAATTAGAAAGTGTAATTGCCGCGCGATAAAATTTGATCAAGATTTAGTTAGGTCTCGTGAAAACAAAAAAGATCCAGGTGCGATAGGTTTGCGAGGCCGTAGGGTGTCTCCCTGATGCGGAGCAGTTTTCGAAGATCGAGCAGTATTTCAATACTCAACATCACGTTCCGATCAAATCCCTCATACATACGTTTTACCCCTGAGGAATTTTCTGGAAAAACAACAATTTTCTGGAATTTTGTATGGCGACCATCTTGTTTTTCCGCCATTTTGTTTTTTTTTTACCGGCAATTAATTTTGACCAAGATTTTTAAATACGTCTTGCGAAAAATAATTGATCCAGATTTTATAGTTTTGCTAGGCCGTGGGGTGTCTCCCTGATGCGGAGCAGTTTTTGAAAACCTGGAAGTATATCCGTACTTTAGATGACGTTCCGATCAAAACCTTCATACATAATTTTTATCCCTGAGGCATTTTCAGGAAAAACGAAAAATTTGTATGGCGGCCATCTTGTTTTTCGGCCATTTAGATTTATTTTCAACGGTGATTTGATTTGACCAAGATTTAAGTACGTATAGTGGAAAAATAAATGTCTCAAGTGCGATAGTTATGCCAGGCCGTAGAGTGCCGCCCTGATGCGGAGCAGTTTTCAAAGATCGAGAAGTATTTTTATACTCAACATGACGTTCCGATTACACCCCCATACACAGTTTTTACCACCGAGACATTTTCTGGAAAAACAAAATTTTGTATGGCGGCCATCTTGTTTTTCCGCCATTTTGTTTTTTTTTCACCGGCGATAAAATTTGACCAAAATTTAAGTAGGTTTTGTGAAAAAAGAATCATTCCAGGTGCGATAGTTTCGCCAGGCCGTAGGGTGTCTCCCTGATGAGGAGCAGTTTTTCAAGATCTGGAAGTTTTCCCATACTCACCGGGAGGTCCCGATCACTTTTCCCATACATCATTTTCACCCCCCGACCCTCCTTCTGGGAGAACAATTATGTCAGTGAGTGAGTCAGTCAGTCAGTCAGTCAGTCAGTACATGGGTTTGTAGCTTTATATAATATAACTAGATGTCGCGTGGTTCGCTCGCAGCAAGCTGCTCGCGTGTCCTGTGTTAGTTCGAAGCTTTTTCCCGCCATTTTTTACCACGATAGAATTTGATCAAGACTAAAATAGGTCTCGTGAAATCAAAGAAGTTCTAGGTGCTATAGTTTTGCCAGCCCGTAGGGTGTCTCCCTGATGCGGAGCAGTTTTCCAAGATGACGTTCCGATCACACCCCAATACATCATTTTTACCTCTGAGACATTTTCTGGAAAAACAAAAATTTGTATGGCGGCCATCTTGTTTTTCCGCCATTTTGTTTTTTTTCACTCACGATAGAATTTGACCAAGACTTAAATAGGTCTCGTGAAATCAAAAAAGTTCTAGGTGCTATAGTTTTGCCAGGCCGTAGGGTGTCTCCCTGATGCGAAGCAGTTTTCCAAGATGACGTTCCGATAACACCCCTATACATCGTTTTTACACCCGAGACATTTTCTGGACAAACAAAAATTTGTATGGCGGCCATCTTGCTTTTCGGCCATTTTGTTTTTTTTTTTCACCCACAATAAAATTTGACCAAGATTAAAATAGGTTTTGCGGAAAAAGAATCGTTCCAGGTGCGATAGGTGCGCCAGGCCGTAGGGTGTCTCCCTGATGCGGAGCAGATTTCAAAGATCGAGAAGTATTTCTATACCCAACATGACATTCCGATTACATCCCCATACATTGTTATTACCTCTAGGACATTTTTATGGAAAAACAAAATTTCGTATGGCGGCCATCTTGTTTTTCCGCCATTTTGGTTTTTTTTCACCAGGGATTGGATTTGACCAAGATTTAAATATGTTTCGCGAAAGAAAAATTGCTCCAGGTTTTATAGTTTTGCCAGGCCGTAGGGTGTCTCCCTAATGCGGAGCAGATTTTGAAGATAGAGAAGTGTTTTCATACTCAACAAGACGTTCCGATTACATCCCCATACATCATTTTTACCTCCGAGGCATTTTCGGGAAAAACGAAAATTTCGTATGGCGGCCATCTTGTTTTTCCGCCATTTCGTTTTTTTTTCACTGGCGATAAAATTTGACCAAGACTTTAATAGGCTTCGTGAAAACAAAAAAGTTCCAGGTGCGATAGTTTCGCCAGGCCGTAAGGTGTCTCCCTGATGCGGAGCAGCTTTCGAAGATCGAAAAGTATTTCCATACTCAATATAATGTTTCGATCACATTCCTCATACATCATTTTTACCCCCGAGGCATTTTCGGGAAAAACTAAAAATTTTGTATGGCGGCCATCTTGTTTTTCCGCCATTTTGGTTTTTTTTCACCGGCGATTAGATTTGACTAAGATTTAAATACGTTGTGCGAAAAAAACATTGTTCCAGGTGCGATAGGTTAGCCAGGCCGTAGGGTGTCTCCCTGATGCGGAGCAGTTTTTCAAGATTGAGAAGTATTTTTATACTCAACAAGACGTTCCGATTACAACCCCATACACAGTTTTTACCTCCGAGACATTTTCTGGAAAAACAATTTTTTGTATGGCGGCCATCTTGTTTTTCCGCCATTTTGATTTTTTTTCACCCACAATAGAATTTGACCAAGATTTAAATAGGTTTTGCGAAAAAAAAATTGATCCAGGTATAATAGTCGCGCCAGACTGTAGGGCGTCTCCCTGATGCGGAGCAGTTTTCCAAGATTTGGGATTTTTCCCATACTCACCGGGAGGTCCCGATCACACCCCCCATACATCATTTTGACCCCCCGACGCTCCTTCTGGGAGAACAATTATGTCAGTGAGTCAGTCAGTCAGTCAGTCAGTCAGTCAGTGGGTTTGTAGCTATATATAGTATAACTAGATGGTGCTAAGTGCGCTCGCTGCTAAAGCAGCTTCGCGGGCGTTGTATGTGGATTGACGTTTTCGTATAGTTTGTTTCGCATCACAGATTTGTAATAACTATTAAGACAGACACAAAAAGAAATAAAAAAAATGTGTAGGATATTGTTGGTTTATTTTATGTTATCAAAAAATAAAAATATAACATTATATTCTCTCTCTCTTCCTTGCATTGTTCCCATATGGTGGTGGGGTCTTTATTCCGAGTCTTTTCCTTCCACTTCGCTATGTTGGATGTATCGTCTGCGGAAACATTGCAGGAACAAAGATCTTCTTTGATGACATCTGCTTCTTTGCCTTCTGTATTTCCTGTTAAAAATAAAATAATATTAATTTATTTATAATAACGTATAGAGGTGGAAGAGGATGATCGTGGCCCGGACATCTTGAGAGAGGAATTTGATAAAGCTTTAAACAGTTTAAAAAATAAAAAAGCTGCCGGAGACGACAAGTTGTTTATAGAATTGCTAAAATCTGCAAACCCCTTAGTTTTGAACGAAATTTACGAATTAATCAATCTAATGTATACAACTGGCAAAATACCAACAGACTTTCAAGTTAGTAAAACTTTGGCATTACCAAAAAAACCAAATACTTTGAAATGCGAAGAACACCGGACACTGAGCATAATATCACAGGCTTCAAAAATTTTACTTAAAATCATTCAAAACCGACTGAGACCTAAAGCTGAGGGATGTCTGGGAGATGACCAGTATGGGTTCAGGGAAAAGAAAGGTACAAGAGAAGCAATATTAGCTTTAAGACTGATAATCGACAGGAGATTGGATTTAAGCATGGATACCAGCGTGGCTTTTATAGACCTTGAAAAGGCTTTTGACAAGGTAAACTGGAGGAAAATGATGAGGGGGTTGAAGGAAGTAGGAATGGATTATAGAGACCGAAGGATAATATACGAACTATATAAACACCAGGAAACTGTCGTAGAAATAGGAGAAGTGAAGAGAAAAGCTAGAGTACGGCAAGGTGTAAGACAGGGCTGTTCCTTATCTCCACTAATATTTAACATTTTCATAGAGGGTGCCATGAAGGAAATAGCTAAAATCAGTAACGGAATAACAATAAATGGACAGAATATAATTAGTATCAGATTTGCAGACGATATTGCGGCACTGGCCAGTAATAAAGAAGACCTAGAAACCCTACTTAACACAATGAACACAGTTTTTGAAAAATACGACCTTAAAATTAATATATGTAAAACCAAAATTCTAACAATTTCCAAAACTCCAAAAATAGACAGCCAAATAATTAAGTTAAATAATATCCCGATTGAAAATGTAAAGAACTTTAAGTATCTAGGCAGCATAATAACGAATGACTCAAGATGTACTTTAGACGTTAAAACCAGAATAGCAATGGCAAAACAAGCTTTCCATAACAAAGGGTGCATATTCAAGGCTAGGATTGCCAAATCTATCAGAAAAAGATGTGTCAAAACCTTCGTATGGAGTATAGCCCTCTATGGATGTGAAACTTGGACACTGACACAGAAGGACAAAGAGAGACTCGAGGCCTTTGAAATGTGGTGTTGGAGGAGGATGGAAAGAATAAGTTGGACAGAAAGGGTTACAAATGAGGAAGTGCTGGTAAGAGTAAGGGAAAAGAGACAAATACTGAGAATTATTGAGGACAGAAGAGGCAAGATGATTGGACACCTAATAAGACACGACGAATTCATTAAAAACATCATAGAAGGAAAGCTAGAAGGAAAGAGAGGAAGGGGAAGACCAAGAAGAGCTTACATGGAACAGATTAAAGAAAAGGTTAACGTCGTGTCTTATAGGGAAGTCAAGGAATTGGCCTTTGATAGACTGGAATGGAAAATGCTACACCGACAAGAGCGTGGCTCTTAAATTGATGATGATGAACGTATAGATATAATATCCTTTTCTTAGTCGATAGCGATACGTTTTTGCCAAAGTGGTCGTGGTCGTCATGTAACGTACCTCGATATCTTGTAACTTTTGATTGCTGGCTGTCACACTGCTGCGTGCATTGAAGGACTTCAGGCTTGGTCGATTTTATTCTATTGCAATCATAATCTCCTACACAGTTTATTACACTCTGCATTTCCTGTGAATAAAATATATATTACATTTTTTTCCTTAGTCTATGGCGATACGTTTATGCCAAAGTGGTCGTGATCGTCATGTAACGTACCTCGACATCTTGTTACTTTTGATTGCTGGCTGTCACACTGCTGCATTCTTTGAATGAGCGGCCAACATCAGGCTTGGTTTATATAATACTATTGTATTAATGATCTCCTACGCAGTTTTTTGCCTTCTGCATTTCCTGTAAATAAAACATATAATTAAATATTATATGTAATTTATTTTCCTTAGTCGATAGCAATACGTTTTTGCCAAAATAGTTGTGGTCGTCATGTAACGTACCTCGATATCTTGTTACTTTTGATTGTTGGCTGTCACACTGCTGCATTCATTGAAGGAGCTGGCAACATCAGGTTTGGTTTATATAATACTTTTGTATTAATGATCTCCTACGCAGGTTTTTGCCTTCTGCATTTCCTGTAAATAAAATATATAATTAATTTTCCTTAGTCGATAGCGATACGTTTTTTGCCAAAATAGTCGTGGTCGTCATGAAACGTACCTCGATATCTTGTAACTTTTGATTGCTGGCTGTCACACTGCTGCATTCATTGAAGGGGCTGCTGACTTCAGGCTTGGTTGATTTTATTCTATTGCAATCATGAACTCCTACACAGTTTATTGCCATCTGCATTTCCTGTAAATAAAATATATTTTTTTTTTTCCTTAGTCTATAGCGATACGTTTTTGCCAAAGTGGTCGTGATCGTCATTTAACGTACCTCGATATCTTGTTACTTTTGATTGCTAGCTGCTGAAATAGCGGCCAACATCAGGCTTGGTAGTACTATTGTATTAAAATCTCCTACGCAGTTTTTAGCATTGTGCATTTCCTGTTAAAAAATAATAATGTTAATTTATATATATTAACTTTTATTTATAAATATATACATATATATTTTAGGTGATTTCCAAACTACCCAGGAGGTACACCCAGTAGCTCGCTTTTTTTCATGTGGTTCCCCCGCTAATCGAGGCCGCATCCACCTACTTATATGAGAAGTAGGTTCTATCTAATGAGTTAGCAATAGTCATTCAATAAGCAGAGAAATGTGAAAGAAAAAGCAATTTTTAGCTAAGGAATTTAAAATAAAAAGCAATTTTCAGCAATTAGCATGCAATAAGCAAAGCAATTACTCAGTAATTGTCAAACATAAGCGAGTTGTATAATTTAAAGATATTATTGACAATAACAAACACGTACCGAGTTTGTTAATACTTACATTGAGTTATCATCGCTAAGTTGACCAAATTATTAGTACAGGTTATCACATTCACTAAATGAAAATATGTGTTTTTATCAATTGTAACAATGCTTGCATGACCTAACCAACCGTTGGTGTTGTGGACGCCAATCTTCAAGAGACAAGTGGACGGGTGTGAGGAAAACTGGCAAGATGAACACGTCGGTGTGGGTGCGACTGGTGCACGGGAGAGAAGTGGAGCTAGTTGGCAGATGGAATTAGGCATCACTCTCTTGCTTCAGTTAAGTTCCACTCAGATCAGGTGGGTTGTCGCATGGATGAACATCGCATGGGTTGGAGTAATTCGGAGTAGAACTGTCCATGTTGTTCCCTTCATCGTAGGCACTTCAGTGGACTGTGGATCGATCAACAATAGTTACGTGAGTTGGCTGTCAAACCGATATGACGTGCCAGCCGAATCTAGCGACCAGGTATGCAGGGGATGGAGGTATCCTGTGGAGTAATCATATCAGCAAAGGTGAAAATGTCGATTGGGAGTGAAATGGAGGGAGAAGGAGAGCTGCAGTCAGCGGTCACGATCTTGCTGTAAATAGACTACATGCTCAGTTTACGTGTAGTTGTAACTGTTCGAAGTTAATTGAAAACGATCGATATGCAAATTCCTGTTTAATGAAACAAGTAATAAATGAACAGGCAGGTGTTTTTTCGGTATTTAAACGCTAAAACCGTTGTTTGTTTATTGATTAGCAGTGGTATGATGAATTCTTGGATACTGATGAATGCTAATAAGCTAAGTATTTAAAACAAAATCACATTCAGAAGCACTAAAAACACATTAAATTAAAGAACGAAATAATACCGTATGAAATATTATTTAATATAATATAAAGGATGGAAAGAAGAAATGACAAGAATGCTATTTAGCGTGACATGGCTCTAACCAGATCCACTGGAAAACATAAAACCATATAAAACCTAAGTTTTTGTTTAGCTCATACACGATATTATGTTTTTTGAGGAACCGTCTCATGCGAAACAGTGTTCTATTGAAAAGTATTGTAAGAAGAAATGCAAAGAACACAATTTAGCGTGACATAGCTCTAACCAGATCCACTGGAAAACATAAAACCATGTAAAACCCTAAGTTTTTGTTTAGCTCATACACGATATTATGTTTTTTGAGGAACCGTCTCATGCGAAACAGTGTTCTATTGAAAAGTATTGTAAGAAGAAATGCAAAAAACACCATTTAGCGTGACATAGCTCTAACCAGATCCACTGGAAAACATAAAACCATGTAAAACCCTAAGTTTTTGTTTAGCTCATACACGATATTATGTTTTTTGAGGAACCGTCTCATGCGAAACAGTGTTCTATTGAAAAGTATTGTAAGAAGAAATGCAAAGAACACAATTTAGCGTGACATAGCTCTAACCAGATCCACTGGAAAACATAAAACCATGTAAAACCCTAAGTTTTTGTTTAGCTCATACACGATATTATGTTTTTTGAGGAACCGTCTCATGCGAAACAGTGTTCTATTGAAAAGTATTGTAAGAAGAAATGCAAAAAACACCATTTAGCGTGACATAGCTCTAACCAGATCCACTGGAAAACATAAAACCATGTAAAACCCTAAGTTTTTGTTTAGCTCATACACGATATTATGTTTTTTGAGGAACCGTCTCATGCGAAACAGTGTTTTATTGAAAAGTATTGTAAGAAGAAATGCAAAGAACACCATTTAGCGTGACATAGCTCTAACCAGTTCCACTGGAAAACATAAAACCATGTAAAACCCTAAGTTTAGCTCATACACGATATTATGTTTTTTGAGGAACCGTCTCATGCGAAACAGTGATCTATTGAAAAGTATTGTACGAAGAAATGCAATAAACACCATTTAGCGTGACATGGCTCTAACCAGATCCACTGGAAAACATAAAACCATATAAAACCTAAGTTTTAGTTTAGCTCATACACGATATTATGTTTTTTGAGGAACCGTCTCATGCGAAACAGTGTTTTATTGAAAAGTATTGTAAGAAGAAATGCAAAGAACACCATTTAGCGTGACATAGCTCTAACCAGATCCACTGGAAAACATAAAACCATGTAAAACCCTAAGTTTTTGTTTAGCTCATACACGATATTATGTTTTTTGAGGAACCGTGTCATGCGAAACAGTGTTCTATTGAAAAGTATTGTAAGAAGAAATGCAAAGAACACAATTTAGCGTGACATAGCTCTAACCAGATCCACTGGAAAACATAAAACCATGTAAAACCCTAAGTTTTTGTTTAGCTCATACACGATATTATGTTTTTTGAGGAACCGTCTCATGCGAAACAGTGTTCTATTGAAAAGTATTGTAAGAAGAAATGCAAAGAACACAATTTAGCGTGACATAGCTCTAACCAGATCCACTGGAAAACATAAAACCATGTAAAACCCTAAGTTTTTGTTTAGCTCATACACGATATTATGTTTTTTGAGGAACCGTCTCATGCGAAACAGTGTTCTATTGAAAAGTATTGTAAGAAGAAATGCAAAGAACACCATTTAGCGTGACATAGCTCTAACCAGATCCACTGGAAAACATAAAACCATGTAAAACCCTAAGTTTTTGTTTAGCTCATACACGATATTATGTTTTTTGAGGAACCGTCTCATGCGAAACAGTGTTTTATTGAAAAGTATTGTAAGAAGAAATGCAAAGAACACCATTTAGCGTGACATAGCTCTAACCAGTTCCACTGGAAAACATAAAACCATGTAAAACCCTAAGTTTAGCTCATACACGATATTATGTTTTTTGAGGAACCGTCTCATGCGAAACAGTGATCTATTGAAAAGTATTGTACGAAGAAATGCAATAAACACCATTTAGCGTGACATGGCTCTAACCAGATCCACTGGAAAACATAAAACCATATAAAACCTAAGTTTTAGTTTAGCTCATACACGATATTATGTTTTTTGAGGAACCGTCTCATGCGAAACAGTGTTTTATTGAAAAGTATTGTAAGAAGAAATGCAAAGAACACCATTTAGCGTGACATAGCTCTAACCAGATCCACTGGAAAACATAAAACCATGTAAAACCCTAAGTTTTTGTTTAGCTCATACACGATATTATGTTTTTTGAGGAACCGTGTCATGCGAAACAGTGTTCTATTGAAAAGTATTGTAAGAAGAAATGCAAAGAACACCATTTAGCGTGACAAAGCTCTAACCGGATACACTGGAAAACATAAAACCATATAAAACCTAAGTTTTAGTTTAGCTCATACACGATATTATGTTTTTTGAGGAACCGTCTCATGCGAAACAGTGTTCTGTTGAAAAGTATTGTAAGAAGAAATGCAAAGAACGCAATTTAGCGTGACATAGCTCTAACCAGATCCACTGGAAAACATAAAACCATGTAAAACCCTAAGTTTTAGTTTAGCTCATACACGATATTATGTTTTTTGAGGAACCGTCTCATGCGAAACAGTGTTCTATTGAAAAGTATTGTAAGGAGAAATGCAAAGAACACAATTTAGTGTGACATAGCTCTAACCAGATCCACTGGAAAACATAAAACCATGTAAAACCCTAAGTTTTTGTTTAGCTCATACACGATATTATGTTTTTTGAGGAACCGTCTCATGCGAAACGGTGTTCTATTGAAAAGTATTGTAAGAAGAAATGCAAAAAACACCATTTAGCGTGACATAGCTCTAACCAGATCCACTGGAAAACATAAAACCATGTAAAACCCTAAGTTTTAGTTTAGCTCATACACGATATTATGTTTTTTGAGGAACCGTCTCATGCGAAACAGTGTTCTATTGAAAAGTATTGTAAGGAGAAATGCAAAGAACACAATTTAGCGTGACATAGCTCTAACCAGATACACTGGAAAACATAAAACCATGTAAAACCCTAAGTTTTTGTTTAGCTCATACACGATATTATGTTTTTTGAGGAACCGTCTCATGCGAAACAGTGTTTTATTGAAAAGTATTGTAAGAAGAAATGCAAAGAACACCATTTAGCGTGACATAGCTCTAACCAGATCCACTGGAAAACATAAAACCATGTAAAACCCTAAGTTTTTGTTTAGCTCATACACGATATTATGTTTTTTGAGGAACCGTCTCATGCGAAACAGTGATCTATTGAAAAGTATTGTACGAAGAAATGCAATAAACACCATTTAGCGTGACATGGCTCTAACCAGATCCACTGGAAAACATAAAACCATATAAAACCTAAGTTTTAGTTTAGCTTATACACGATATTATGTTTTTTGAGGAACCGTCTCATGCGAAACAGTGTTCTATTGAAAAGTATTGTAAGGAGAAATGCAAAGAACACAATTTAGCGTGACATAGCTCTAACCAGATCTACTGGAAAACATAAAACCATGTAAAACCCTAAGTTTTAGTTTAGCTCATACACGATATTATGTTTTTTGAGGAACCGTCTCATGCGAAACAGTGTTCTATTGAAAAGTATTGTAAGGAGAAATGCAAAGAACACAATTTAGCGTGACATAGCTCTAACCAGATACACTGAAAAACATAAAACCATGTAAAACCCTAAGTTTAGCTCATACTCGATATTATGTTTTTTGAGGAACCGTCTCATGCGAAACAGTGTTCTATTGAAAAGTATTGTAAGAAGAAATGCAAAGAACGCAATTTAGCGTGACATAGCTCTAACCAGATCCACTGGAAAACATAAAACCATGTAAAACCCTAAGTTTTAGTTTAGCTCATACACGATATTATGTTTTTTGAGGAACCGTCTCATGCGAAACAGTGTTCTATTGAAAAGTATTGTAAGGAGAAATGCAAAGAACACAATTTAGCGTGACATAGCTCTAACCAGATACACTGGAAAACATAAAACCATGTAAAACCCTAAGTTTAGCTCATACTCGATATTATGTTTTTTGAGGAACCGTCTCATGCGAAACAGTGTTCTATTGAAAAGTATTGTAAGGAGAAATGCAAAGAACACAATTTAGCGTGACATAGCTCTAACCAGATACACTGGAAAACATAAAACCATGTAAAACCCTAAGTTTAGCAATACACGATATTATGTTTTTTGAGGAACCGTCTCATGCGAAACAGTGTTCTATTGAAAAGTATTGTAAGAAGAAATGCAAAGAACACAATTTAGCGTGACATAGCTCTAACCAGATACACTGGAAAACATAAAACCATGTAAAACCCTAAGTTTAGCTCATACTCGATATTATGTTTTTTGAGGAACCGTCTCATGCGAAACAGTGTTCTATTGAAAAGTATTGTAAGAAAAAATGCAAAGAACACAATTTAGCGTGACATAGCTCTAACCAGATACACTGGAAAACATAAAACCATGTAAAACCCTAAGTTTTTGTTTAGCTCATACACGATATTATGTTTTTTGAGGAACCGTCTCATGCGAAACAGTGATCTATTGAAAAGTATTGTACGAAGAAATGCAATAAACACCATTTAGCGTGACATGGCTCTAACCAGATCCACTGGAAAACATAAAACCATGTAAAACCCTAAGTTTTTGTTCTGCACTTACTATATTATTTTATATTCATGGTAAGTTGGATTTTCTGTAGGTATATGCAAATTAATAACAAGCATAGTTATTTGTTATTTGCTTCATAATAGTAAATACCGAATGTAGACTTGTAGAATGTAGACAACGAATGTAGAAAAACAAACGATTATCTTAAAATATTACGTAGGTATTATGTTGGTTATGACTGACTGTACACATATGAATTAAACTATTTGCAGTTACTTTCATTTCTAATAACATTTGGTGTATTTGGTAACATTTAAAACTAAACAATTTTACCAGAAAATATAAAATATGACTCGCTTTCTATTTTTGTAACTAAAGGTGTTTTCTTTTACATTTCAATTCTTAAGTATTTTTTTTGCTTTAGCCATATTTGATTTGAAAATTTAGAATATCAAAGTTTCACGTTGTTAGGTAGTGGTTTCTTCTCCAATTATTGTTTTTCCAAGTAGTAGGTATTTTCTAGCAACTTCACTTTATTTAGCCTGTATACATGTATTAATTACTTTATGTATGTTTTGTATCGATGAGTGATCATTCTTCTGTCAATACTGGTGAGACCCGCTTGTGGGAGGCCAGAAATTAACATGATCAAATTTGTTTTTGAATTTGCTTAGGATGGTATAGAACATTCATTGTTGATTATAGGCTTAATTTTTTTTACATACGCCATTAAAGGTAAAGCATGGTCGTACTTAATATCCTCCTGTGGCTTAGATTTTCAAACACAATAGCGAAACAATGGGATTTTGTTTAAGGACTTTTTTTCATGCTTAGCCCATCTGACAGTCGTCATATTTACCCATGTTTATGAATGAAATTGTTCGCACTGCCGGATACAGGTAATTACTGACCTATTTTATTGCACAACACAATAAATAATGTTCTAAATAACACTTTTCATTTATATATTTGTAGCCACAAATCTGTGCAATTGATGATGCGTCTTTGCTGACACAATGACGATGACGATTCATACACCATTGAATGCTAATGTATAATAATATACTGTATCCATCACAGGACACGCGAGTTTTACTATGTAGCGTTTATGTGTACTCATTAATCGATTTCCAGCTTGGCAATTGTTTAAGTTTCTGAATCTTTTTTCGAGCAGACATTTGAAGTAATGTTATTTCTTAAAGTTTCCTTGATGATGAGTAAACAGATCCGGATCCGGAGTTTTCTTTCTTCCTTATATTTATTATTTTAAGGCCTTCCTTTTTTTTCCTTATATGTTCCTTATATTTATATTTTTTTTTTGTTTGTTTACTTAATTCTAACTTAAGTTACTAAAATACGCTAGTATAAAATATTCTTTAGTACAATTTGAATGCAAATTATAATTTTTTACTATATTGATGAGTAAAACTACACATTACACAAATTTAATCGGTTATAAAAACTTATTTTTCATTGTACATTTATTTTCCTGAATTAATGAATGAAAATATCAAGTCGTTTGTGTTATAAAATAGCTAATCCAACTTACCATGAATATCGTATTTTTTTTTATTATTTTAGTAAATATATTTTGCTTACTGCATCAATAAAAATGTATCAATAAACATCATTGGTGTCTTCATCGAAATATTTTAGTATTAATTTATTGTTTATATACTCACTTAAATTTGGTAACAAAATCATTTGTATAGCGTTAGCGTTATAAAGTAAAAAATGAAGATCAATAAATCATACGTTTGCTTACAAAAAACAAACAGTTTTAGCGCTTAAACACTGAAACAGAATTCTTTTCAAATAACTTCGAACAATTACCACTTTAATACACCTAAACTAAACATTGTCCATGTACAGCGAGATCCTGAATACTGATTACAGTTTCCGTACTCCCTCCATTCCAGTCCTAAGCGACATTCAAACCTTCGCTGACACGATCATTCCACAGGATACGTCCATCCCTTGTATCCCAGATCGCAAGAATCGGCTAGCACGGCATAGCAGCTTGACAGCTAAAACTCACGCAACCATTGTTGATCGACCTACAAAATCCACCGAAAATGCCTACGACAATGGGAACGACACCGACAGTTCTACTCCGGATCATTCCAACCTGCGACATTCATCCATATGACAGCTTACTTGATCTGAGTGGAACTCAGCTAAAGCAATCGAGTGATACCTGCCTCCATCTTCCAGCCAGCTCTACTTCACTCCCATGCACCGGTCGCACCCGCAGCCAAGTGTTCATCCTGCCAGTTCACTTCACGCCCGTTCTCTCGTCCCCTAAAGATGAGCCTCCACAGCGTTAACGGCTGGGAAGGGCATGCACACATTGCCAATTGATTAACACACATTTTAATTCAGTGATTGTGACTAATAAAATGGTAAACCTAGCTTTGAAATTCAATGTAACCATCATCAAATCGAGTGCAAGCTTGTTAAAGTCAGTTTTATCGTTAAATTATACGAAAAGAAGAAAAAACAAGATAGAATGAATATAAATAATAATAAATAATTCGCAATATACGATAATTTCAGCACATGATTTAACCGATCTAAAAAAACCCAATAAGCTTAATAACAGAGATGAACTGTTCAGTCTTTTCAAGAAGTGCCACCCTAATAAAGTTACGTTAAACTTAAAAGTTCTGATATGATAACGTTATTCGAGAAAGGTTGGTCATTTACGATTCGGTGCCTGGGTAGTAGTACTTTTATGTCACGTCTTTCGCGAACGCGACCTAAAGCTACATACAGTTGACCGTGACTAAACATGTCAGATCTAAGATCGACCCCAACGCGACTAATCGTTTGACCCTGGCTCTTGTGAATGGTCATTGCATAACACACCTGCAATGGGAATTGACGGCGACACATCTCGTAAGGGCTGTTATGTTCTATAGGCGCTTTAAAAAGAATTCGAGGGATCAAATAATCTCCTAGTTCACCTTGTTTCCGAACTTTAATAATATATGGAGATGTTTCAACGACTATTACTTTGGTGCCATTTACTAAGCCGTCCGCGAAACTAAGATTACGCGTGATTACACAAACACATTCTAATTTTAATTGTAAGTCGAAATCTGGAACACCTTGTGGTCGAAGTGTATGTAAAAATTCGGGACTAAAATATACTTGATCAGCGTTGTCGCTTAAAACTTTGTCTATGGCATAAAAATGTAATACTTCTCCTGGTAGTTTGTCTAAAATAACGGCATTAATTTCTCTAACTGCATCGTTACGGGTGCATAGAATCGCTCTGAAGGAGCATACGCCTGGCTCAGTAAGGGTAACTTCTGGGAATACAAAATCAATTAAATCTTCTAATTCAGTAACATAATCAATGGATTCAAGTTGGACTAATTGCAAATCATTATTATTTGTTTCTAACCTATGAGTAGGTAATGAATTTGAACCCAGTTTTAAAAGAAATTCTGCATACTGTGCGTCATCCTTACATCTCTGTGAAGTTACCAAACTAAATTTTTTCAACTGTTTCCAAATAGGAGAAGTTTTTAGTGACGCGTTTAATATATCAAAATTCGTTCGTGCTTCTGGGACTACAGGAGGAATTTGACGAAAATCTCCTGCAAAAATAATTATTTTAGAACCAAAAATTTTGTCTGACCTCATCAAATCCTGCAATGATCTATTTAATAAATTTATAAGGTATTTATGAGCCATCGGCGCCTCATCATACACAATGAGATTAGAATTATAAATCAATTCAGCTCTTTGAGTACCATTTGAGATGTTCCAGTATCCGCTATCATCTAATAGATGTAAAGGAAATCTAAACAAGGAATGAGCCGTCATTCCGTTTGTGTAATTTTGAGCAGCAATTGCAGACGATGCACAGGTTAAAACTATACCTTTAAGGTTACCGCGGATATATGCAGTTATGACCTTCAATAAAAGCGTTTTCCCGGTGCCGGCGGGACCATCGATAAAAATCGCACAGTTGTTGGATTCTCGGTAAACACTATCAACGCAAAGCTTTTCCACGTAATCGAATACGGCACGTTGATCGGGAGATAACTGTGGCAACCACTCTTCTACGTATGATTTCAAACTATCTAAATCATATTCAGTGCGTTCCCTATCCAACTCCGTTGACCTATAAACTACTTCCGGCAAACCTTGTTCTATTAACGAAGTTCCGTGTCTGCGTAGCATTCTATCTATTTGAATGAGGCACATGTTAAACGCGTTTTCTTCGTCATCTGGCACCCTGTAAAGGAAATCTTCGGCCAATTGACGTTTATACGTGTTCCACAGTGACGCCACTGAGGCACCATTAACAGCCAGCGTTACAAAAAAGCTACGAAGTCGTGGTCCGGTTAAAAAAGTGGAAGCTTCTTCCATAGCCCGTTCATATTCGACTGCGTCGTCCGCAAGTCCTACGAATTTGGCAGCTTCTTGAAAAGTTGTGCAATTTGGACCTCCAATTTGAAGTAAATCCGCGAAACTACGACAAGGGTAAACACTTAAAAGAAGTCTTAAAAAGAACTGTTCACCTCTGTTCGGCGCGACCCAAAATAGACGCGCGACGAGCTCACCCCGCATTCTCCGCGTAAGAAATTTGCCGTTTTGCATTTGCACCGCCTGAACTGTCTTTAAACAAGGATCTTTCGCATGAATGTTATAATTTTCAAAAAAGTCTAAGTAGGATACCCGATCAAACTCCTCAGTTAAAGGCCTACTGAAATAGTCTAAAAGATCTGAACCTGCATTATTAACTGCCTCGTTCGCGTGGCCAGGCTTAAAAAATACCGAATTTTGATCGGGCAAATGTACTGTTAACATTTTTACCGTAGGGTTCCTAGCTACAATATCAAATTCGAGAACACGCCACGCTGCTTCGCTAGAACTAATATATCGCTTAGTGACATATTGTTCGATTTCATCCTCACGATGTTCTTCATCAACAACGGCAATACGGGCTTCATCAGGTCCTTTTGTCATATATTTAAATAAATACTTAATTATAGCACGCTGTGTGGACACTTCTAAATTTATGTGAGCATCATATTTTAGGAGAAGAGCAGGATTATAAGGAACGACCCACAAATCATTAACTATTACGTCTCTGCCGCGATATTTAATAATCGCCTGATTTTTACTATTGCGACGTAAATGTATAAAACCTCTATCGTCACTGAAGGTGACTGGTGTTTCTTTTTTTGGAAAATATTTTAAACAGTTTTTTTTCTCACTATTCCAACACGGCAAATTAGTTCGGTAAGGAGGGCCGCATGGACCGTGTATCATGTGATCCATGACAACTTTGTATAATAAAGTTTGTGCTGGATCAGGTATGGTAGCTCGAACAAACTTATCAATATCCAGACTTTCTACTGGTCCACCACCTTCCACTCTAAAAGCAATATGCGCATGTGGTAGTCCTCTTTTTTGGAACTCTATAACATGCATTATATAAACAATTTTTCCGAACCATTTACCCGATTTTAAATCTTTTAATAACTCTCCGAGTTTTAAGTTGAAAACTCGAGCACAAGTAAGGGGGTCTTTTGATCGACCTGATAATGTTGAATTTTTTATTTCAGGCCAGTTGGGGTTACATGTTAAAGTTAAAAAATATGATGGTGGACCTAACCTGTTTACCATTGCTATAGCATCCAGGTATTTCTTTTTCATGTATCGTGGACCCCCTGTGAATGAGCTAGGTAAATAAATTTTACCAGGTTCTACTCCACCTTCTCCTAAAATAAACTCGTCATTAATTAATTCTTGGAGTGGAGCTACTCTTAGCCTGTTTTGTTGTTTTGTTTGGCTATTTTTCAAAAACCGCAAGCGTTCTTCTAAAATTCTACAAAACATATCGACTAACCACTCTTCAGATAAACGACCAAATATGCTAAATCGCGATTCGGATAAAAGTAAACAACGGACATATTTAACCTGATTAAGCTTATTGCCGTTATTACCTCTCATATCTGGATGCCAACCCGTATTTCCGTGAGGATATAAGAGAGGATACTGGAAAGTCTCGTATAAGGAATCCATTATATCTATTGTTCGAGGCCTACCGTCTGCTATCTTTTTGACTACAATACAGCGTGGAGAAAAATCTTCGCGGTCTGTACTAATAATTGCGGCAATTTCTTGACCAATAGGTTGATCTCCGAGGATGTTACCGTGAGTCGCACGAGTAGTTTTTTCAAACTTCAAGAAAGCTTCTGATGATACCTCTAAACTTAACCTTCTAAAACAGTTTATATATGGATTAACTGTGTGCATGAACCCTGTAATCATTCGAACTACCGTTTTATCTAAACTTAATTCGCTAGCTAAACTCTCTCTCTCGCTACTGTCATTTATGTAAAAATTAATATTATTAGGACTTTCATTATACGACAAATCAAAGATACGGTGGTAAATACGTCCTTGAATTTTTAGAAAAGATATACCTTCTGGATGATGGTAACCGTGGGAAACACCTAATGCCGAAAATGCAAAAATATTATTGTAAGCGCGTGGTCTATTTAAAAAAGCTGAATTTGAATAAAATTCTTCATTTAATGGGAGAAAATTTTGAACATTATAATCTCCTGAATGACAACACCATTGTCGACGAGATTTCTCTTCTTCGAACAATGGAGCATTACAATTTGGACATCTATATGTCTTATCAGACAGAAGCGACGTATTTTTTAAATTATATAATCTAATAATATTAAGATCGTGTCCCTGTTTTTCACCTATTAAATTTTTTGAATATCTCAGCGGCGTTTCTATGTTACGACTATTCTCTGTGTATTTTCGTGCTGCTTTTTTGATAATTTCGGGGTGGAGCTCGTTATAACGTTGAACGGCCTCGCGATGAACGTCTGGGTTGCGTTCGTTATAACGGTGAACGGCCTCACGTTGAACGTCTGGGTTGTTCTCGTTATAACGTTGAACGGCCGCGCGATGAACGTCTGGGTTGTTCTCGTTATAACGTTGAACAGCCGCACGATGAACGTCTGGGTTACGTTCGTTATACCGTTGAACTGCCTCGCGATTAACAGCCGGGTTTTTCTTCGTATATTTGCTTACAGCTTCGCGATGCGCGTTTTCTTTACTTGGTTTTGGTCCGCGTTTCTGTTTTTTGGGTCGGCCACCTTTATTTTTAACGCATTGGTTTTCGCCTTGATTACTAATTCTTTCTAATAGGACAACTGGTTTTAAAATTGTCAGTTTTAAATCACTTGTAGTGTCATATACATCTACCGGATTTGAATCAACTTCCAATTTACTAATATCAAAATTTTGCACAGAGGTTTTACACGGGGCCAGGGTTGACTGATAGTTCATCAAAATCGAATCTAAAGTTTGATTCTCATTCAGTAATGGTGATGATATCAAATCTACTAAAATGGACTGTGACGTTTCGGAACTAACCTGCGTTTCGTTTTGCCATATAAGGTCGTCATTTAATACTCTTAATCGGGTTAATGAGTATTCGGATCCGTCGTAAACTTCATTCGCGAGCAAAAGTTTGGCTAGCGCTTCGGTTGAATTACATTTAAATAAACGTGCTACGTAAGGACCATCCTCTGGCTTACCCGTTCCTATATTAATGTTTTTGCTGTTAACTGCATGGCTGTTAAAGAAATAATATTCACCATTAAACCGCCAAAAACTAAAAGTATAACCCTGACCCGTAAACAATATGCTATCGGTACTGTCGTTGTGATTTGAATTGTTCACATTATAAGCGAATTGCGAATCGACAGTATAGTCATTAGTGTTAAAAAACACTCTGTTGTCCAGTATATTCTTTAACGTTAATAAACCTATGTCTTTATTCGCGGGAGTTGTAGGATACGTATTAGAAATGATCCAGTTGTCCTCCATACTAACTATATGTGCGACGTTATCCCCGACGCGAAGCTCATTGGGTAATTCATCTGGCATAAAATAACTGACACCCCTCTGAAGTAGATATTTTAACTGCATGTAAAGTGTATCCCCCATTTTTAAAATTTTATCAATTTCGGCAGTAGTGAAAGATGCGCGATTATGGAACACAGAATAAATTGAAGCGCATGCTGAGATAACCGTACATTGCGAATTATTACCTTCATACATATCGGAGCCTTGGTGTGTTAGACCTAAGGATTCAGTAAATTTTAGATATTAATTTTTATATTATAGATAAGGTAATAGACCCTATTATTGACACCCCTACTGACTTTATTAAGAAAAAAAATAAGAACATTTTGATATATTCGGTGCCGAAAAATGATTACACCGTACCAATCATTTAAGGTGCTAATAATTAGGCAGTTTACCCTACATAAGTACTTAAATTAAAATATCAATTATCAATATTATCATTCTCCAACAATCTATTTTTTAATAAAACAATTATTCACCGACATTATTATAGGGAATGCAATAATTATTATATGAGAATTAAGTTACCTACCTAATATAAAAAAATCTACATATTATAAAATTTCAGTCGGATCAATAAACCTAGGTAATTTGTAATTGTTGTCTTGATTTTTTAATAAGTAGTTAAAATGGCATTCGTTTAAGCACTTTCACACAGTGCCGCCAGCTCGTGCCGCACAAAGCCGCCGCCGATCATCATTTCAGTCGTGACGGTCATGTAGAGCACACTTTGTGGTTGAACATCAAAGGTCGATGAATTAAGTCGACAACATTGCCATCGTAGCTGTGACTGAAGTGAAAAAAATACGAGGCGCCGACTTTACAATATAAAAAATGGCTATGCAACTTTTTCGAAAAAACACATACTTAAGATTACGCCTATTTTCCGTTGGGATCGGCCACGCAATTCCACTTACTACGATCCTGACACATCACTTTCGCTTCTACCACTCTTATCAAAGTACACTCATTTATGCATGCTCGCCGGTTCCCAGTACTCTTGACCGTGGCTTTTCTTTAAATATCCTGAAATTAATCGAGGTATGTACCACCTAGGCCATCCACTTCTGATTTTACCACTTACATCCGCATAATAAATCTTGGCCTTGTCCAACCTATGTAAGCGTCCTTTTGTCAATTCTCTTCACTACATTTTCTTTTACAACAGTCCCTTATCACACTATTTTATCATTCAAAGTTATCCCACTCATACTCCTCAACGTTCTCATTAGTAACCTTTTGACAGTTTTAATAAAATATTAAGCAATTAATTAATAGCAACAAATATTTAATTCAGGTACCTAATAAAATGACTTTAAGACCAATCTCATTCATATTCGGATGTACATCGAGAGGGTGCCGTACCGGTATACAAACATTCAACTCAATTGATGTAACACAACGCAAACCCTTGTTATAAAATATTTAGAAGACATGTCGATTTATTACACTGCACTTTACTTAAATAAAGGATTATAATATAGTCTGTTCTCTGCCTACCCCAATGGAAAATAGGCGAGATATTATGTATGTACGCAATGCAGCACTCTATTGACGGAATATTTCGAAGATTTAATATAAAATAACAGGAAAACGTAATACCACAGTTTTTGTTCTTCTTTTTGATCTTGTTGCATCATAGTGTGAGATTATTTCAGACTAATACAGGTGAAGTAGGTATGTATATTTGTCAAAAATTAAAAAAAAAAAAAACAAGCAAGTGCGATTTGGACTCGCGCACCGAAGGTTCCGTCCACAGAAAAGGTTAGTAAAAGAAAATTCTGATGGCGAAATTCAAGTATCTAGATATAAGACGATCGAGTTGAACTTCACTTAAGCTATAGGCATCAAATAAAGAATAATACTACGTTAGAATGGTCTGTCTCGCTCGTACTTATGCGTTAAACGTGTATCTACGTATGATACGTATACTATACATACTTACATACACAGATTTTTCCTTTACTAACCTTTTCTGTGGACGGAACCTTAGGTACATATACACATAAAATATAGTATAACATAGTATATATACCTACCTATATTATATTTTTACTGTATCAGGGTTGTGGAGGTATGGTATTTTTTAGACACTCATTGTATTCGGCGTTTTCCATATCTTTAGATAGCTGTAAAGTAATAAACAAAATAAGTTGATACTTTATTTTGCTTATTACTTTATAGCTGTCACAAAAAGTAATTTCAAAAATAAAACGGACTTCAAAATCTGTCAAATAAAAAGTAAGAAATAATATTTAGTTGAATACATTAGACTCTAAATTTTGAAATTACTTTTTATTTGTATAAACTCGAGTGTCCTTAATAATATTAATACGCCAGTGACCATCGTTACCAAACACTGAAATATTATAAAATGTTTTATAATTTGTTTAATGTATGTAGTGTCCGACACACCCTTGACCGTTTTCCAATTTTCTTTAATTTACTCTCAAACCATTAGTAGGTATCCATACTTAGTACTTATGCTCTAAGCCTCTATTAGTATAGTCGAAACACAAGGTTCCTAATTTTTAACTGTTTTTCAACCATAAGTTGGAAATTTCTAAGCCAATTTTGATGAAACTTGCATTCTTTCCTATGTTGGACGATACTTAATAAACAAGCATTGCAATTTGATATGTAGTTTCTACGAAATGCATGGACATACATACAGGCATGTATATGGAAAATTTAACACACATTACGATATACGTATGGGTCAAATTGATAATCTTTTTTTGAAGTCGATTGACTTAGATTAGTTTCCTTCAGTCCCCACCACATGGTCATCAAGATATATAACCATATTCCTAACCATATTCAAAATATAGACAAACCTACATACACCCTCTGACAGTAATTTAATAGTATTTTATGCAACAGTTGTATAAGAAGGGTCAAAAAATGCGAGTGGCGTGAGTTGCGATGTGAGCCTTGGCGAACATCGCAATAAGAGACGCCACGAGCATTTTTTGACCTAGTTATACAACGTTGCATACAATACTTTTTCTACGACGACGTAATTTTAAATGAAACAAAAATTTTCCAATTTATTTTCCAACGCGCGGGAAAATGGCGGCAAATGTATACTTTTTTTTTATAGTATATCTATGGCACCAAACAAAGTAAAGGTGCCAGTTTCCAGGTCAAAAAAAAAAAAAAAACAACAACAATGCTTTTTTGGCGACATTATAGTACAGTTACACTTTGTAAACAATGCTTTTATAGGCCATAGAGCATACACTTTTTCAAAGAGTTTAATTATGTATGTACTTATATTAGACTTTTTGGTTATTTAAATGCCAGATTAAAGTAGAGGAGTAGAAAAATAAATTTATTGTAGACAAATATTATAGCATTCAAACTTTTTTTTTTCAGATAAACTAAATACTTCAAAGCTTCGATATCTCTATATCTATATACTTACTTAATAACTTGTTTGATATAATTTTGTTATTATAAATAGCTGTATTAGTATATAATTAAGTAGGTAACTTTATAATAATTTTGTTACCTAGTTACTTATTTCTATAATTCTTAGTTAGATAGTTAATATCTTATAATATTATTATAAGATTGGTCATAGTTGTATTTAACTATCTGTAGTAACTTGTCATTTTTGATAAAATATGCTACTTCTTCTACACATAAAACAGACATACCTACTTATTTAGTTGGCTTTTTCACGATTTTAGAGAAAGGTTTAACTTTTCACACAGAATATTAAGAGAGTGACTGGTATTAGTATAGCATAGAATAAGTAATAATACTATGGTCATAGGTTAACATTTGTGTGTATTATAGGTAATTTGTTACAGACCTACTTATTACGGGTCATTTAATGAGTGATGTTACTGTTATGTTACAACATGGGTTGCTGTCAAACCAGAATCACACTCGGATTGTTATAATTCAAAAAGGATTCAATCGTATTATTATTATCTATAGTGTTATGATCTCATCTAAATTTATCATAGGTTAACTAACTTATTTCATATACCTACCAACATACTTATATAATCTAAAAAAACATTAATAATAATTAATTATCGCCTATTCTAGTCACACAGCATAAGTAGGGGCAATGCAATTGATTTAAGTAGGTAGGTACCTAATGACTGTTATTAAGTAGTTTTTTCCATGACTGATGTCAAGCGGCTATTTTATCATCATAAAATCAATCGATCGTTTGGTAAACTGGAATTAAGCTCGTTAAAATCTAAATACTTACCGGCACCGATGCAGGTTGCAGCAGGCTCGTCGTCGACGCGACGGCGACGCATTGTAGAGCACGATGGAATTTCGACGCTTGAACGCTTCATCTGTAAACAAACCACTTCTGTACTATTTGTGTTTATCTAATAGATAATAAAATAAGAATTATAGCTTTTAAGTAGGTAGGTTGGTTACTTACCTTTAAATTTTTTCACTTTCATTATGTGAAAAAGAGAAAATCGGTACAGAAAGTTAAAGATATTACAATTGTAATAATTATGTTTAAATGGCTAACTTTTTTACGATAAGGTACTAACCTTATCATATACCTAAATATTTATAAATAATTGTTAAATTATTAATAACAAAATCGACTTACCTTTGGAAATCTTGAAATACAAGTGAAAAAACGCTTGTCACTTTTTCGCGCCAACGGTTTGGGTACGAATTTACTTTTTTTTTTTTCATGAGACTAACACACAGTGTTGCCAGGTCCAGGCCCTTCCAAATCGCCGAAAATTTGTCGTAAAGTAGCCTAAATTCGCCTAAGTTTTTTTTTGTGATGTAGCCCAAAATCGCCTAAAGAAAATAAAGGTGGCCTAAAACTGTGATTATTTTCAATTTATTTTTCAATGAAGGACCTTTCAGGTCACGTTCCCCAAAAAAATATAGATGGCGTTGTCAAACTCCAACGTAATTATGAGGGACTTTCCACGCAACCCCCTTCCCCAATATGAATACAGATGGCGCTGTACAGATTTCCCTTCGGTTACCTTCTAATTTCATGAATAACAGACATAACGTTTCTTTTATCTTTGTTTTTGGGTATAAATAATGACCGTTGTTGTTATTATTACACCCAGGCACATCACATCTTCTGTCCATTATTATTCTGATCAAAATAAAGAGAAGCAATATCATTTTTACACGTATCTGATTCAGATATCAAATATAGCCTGATGTTTCTTTTTTTTAATAGAAATTGGGTACTTTACTTGGTTAAAGATAAATTGTAAATGCTAATCTACAAATAAACGCCAGTCTAAGACGATCAAAAATAAATCTCATTTTATTTTTCGACTTATTATCGATTTTTATTCATGAATTAAATAACAATGAATACCTACTAAGTTTGACCGCTTTTATTAATGACGTTACAGTTTGTATTTCCATTTCCATAGAAACTCCAAAGAAAACGTTCGGTTTGAAAGTTCGGAAAAGGTATCTCATTTAACTACTTAGTTGTCAAGTAGTCAATCCTGCAAGGCTAAAGACTAAGCCTTAGAGCATAATAAACAGGAATAGCAGAGAGAGAAGAATTAATACCCGATACGGTATCCATTGACAATATATTTATGAATCAGAGTTACAGAAAATAATAATTGCAAAAGCCTTTCTCTAATCATACAATACATTGACGTAAGGTAAATTTCCCGCTAAAACATTTTGTCATAATTTAAGGCTTTAATGGTACGAAATAAAGATATTATTATTATATTATTATTATTATTATATGTCAAATGTCTTCGTGTGCGATGCGATTATTTCAGCGTAGGTGAAAATAGCCTAACATAGCCATTTTTTTTCCAAAGTAGCCTAATTGTCGCCATTTACAATTTTTAGTCCCCCGACACCCTTCGAAGTAGCATAAATGGCGAAAAATCGACTAATCTGGCAGCACTGCTAACAAAGAAATTTTGGCAAAGCAGATTCAAACAGCCAATATCGAAAAATATTGAGGTACTTATTTACTTCACTTGGTCGCATACGTGTCAATAGAATTAATAAATAAGCAATATAAAATCTAATTGCTTTTTGTCACTTCAGTACCATTTAACTTTTTTAAATAAGCAACAAAGATTGAGTATTTTCATTCATTTTTCCGTGGGTTTTTGGCGGGAAAGTTGCTTAATACATTTTTTCTACTCCTCTACTTTAATCTGGCATTTAAATAACCAAAAAGTCTAATATAAGTACATACATAATTAAACTCTTTGAAAAAGTCTACGCTCTATGGCCTATAAAAGCATTGTTTACAAAGTGTAACTGTACTATAATGTCGCCAAAAAAGCATTGTTGTTGTTTTTTTTTTTTTTTTTGACCTGGAAACTGGCACCTTTACTTTGTTTGGTGCCATAGATATACTATAAAAAAAAAGTATACATTTGCCGCCATTTTCCCGCGCGTTGGAAAATAAATTGGAAAATTGTTGTGTTTCGTTTCAAAACACTAAAAAGTATAAAATAAAAAGGAAAAATGGATGAAGAACTATTGAATTCTACACCAGAAGAAATTTCAACGTTAGCTCAAGAAATTACAGAAAATTTGCTACCAACAAAATCTAGCAGCCTGTACAATAAGGCCTATAATAATTTCATGGCATGGAAACTGGATCACAAAGCTTCTTCATTTTCGGAGAATGTTTTACTGGCGTATTTTCAGAGCCTCCATAATAAATTCAAGCCGTCTTCGTTATGGGTCGAATATTCGAAGTTGAAATCGACGATTAATTTGTATCACCAAACCGATATATCTAAATATGCGAAATTATTAGCATTCTTAAAGCGAAAATCTGAAGGTTTTAAAGCCAAAAAAGCGCAAACTTTTTCACCGAACCACTTAAAAACGTTCATTGATGAGGCACCTGATAATATCTACCTTTTAACTAAGGTAAATTACTTTATTTTTATTAATTTTTATAGAAAGTTTTTTCTGTTTATGTTTTTACAGTAGTTATAATACAAAATCCTTATTTTTTTGTTACAGGTTGCAGTAATATTTGGCATCATGGGTGCATGTCGCAGACAAGAGCTACATAATCTAAAAATAAATGATGTAATTGACGCGCACAATACACTTATAGTTCATATCATGAACACAAAAAACAGAATTGATCGCACATTTACTGTTACTGGAAAATATTATGAAATATGCAAGAAATATTTAAACCTACGCCCAAATCCATGTAATAATCAAAATTTCTTCTTGAGATATTTCAAAGGTAAATGTACAATACAAAATGTTGGTATCAATACTTTTGGACAGATGGGTAAAAATGTTGCGGCTCATCTGAAACTTCCAAACCCAGAGTTATATACTGGCCACGCATTTAGAAGAACTTCAGCTACATTGTTAGTAGATGCTGGCGGAGATGTTACTGCCTTGAAAAGACACGGAGGCTGGAAATCAACGACAGTGGCAGAAGGTTATATTGACAACTCCATAAACAGTAGAAAGAAGGTATCTAATCTACTCATGACGTCCATAGAGAAGACTCAGGATAATACTCCATTTATTTCTGTACAAAAAACTGAGCCTCAACATATGAATCCACCAGAGTCGGAACCACTGTCGACTTCTCCTAATACAGCTCCAACATTGTCACAAATAATTCATCAAAATACCGATCTACATATCAACACTGCAGTAAAACCTACCAATGTACCCAATATTACCATATCACACAATACCATTCAAAATTTACATCTTCATTTTCATAAATAAAATTTTTCTTTGTATAATTTTTGTTTCATTTAAAATTACGTCGTCGTAGAAAAAGTATTGTATGCAACGTTGTATAACTAGGTCAAAAAATGCTCGTGGCGTCTCTTATTGCGATGTTCGCCAAGGCTCACATCGCAACTCACGCCACTCGCATTTTTTGACCCTTCTTATACAACTGTTGCATAAAATACTATAATACGAAATGAAGAAGTAATCGAAAAACATTCACTTAAGTGTTATCATATCGGAATTGTATCGGAAAAATATATAAATATAAAAAAAATATAAATAAACATTCAATAAACAAAGCATAGACATAGAATTTCCTATCTCTATGAAACAAAGTGGTACTATCTATTTTCACTTCGTCTCAAGAAGCCGCTTCATAACTCGAAAATTTATACGGACTTTTTTGAGTTAATTCGTATCTTTTTTTTGACGTGACTTATTGTAGATTTGCCGCAGATGGCATTAACTACTTGGCCGGACAAATAGGGAGCGCTGAAGGCTCTCACCCGATACAACGTTTAAGACAACAGGCCTGAGGGTGCACAGTTGGGCGCGAACCTCGGCTCAGGGCGTCGTCTGAGAGGAAAAATATTTGAAAGAATTAATCGACCCTAGTGGGTCGATAGCGATAAGCGCTGAATGAGGGAAATCGTCGACCACGCAGGCGGGGTCGGTATCGGGGTCCTGAAGTGTTTGGTGTCGCGAGCTGATTGGCTGCCTATAGAGGCATAGGGCTAGAGTAAAGAGTTAATTCGTATCACAAACCTAAAGGTCTATGTAACCAGGCCAAAAATTTCCAAAAAGAAAAAAAGGTGAGGCTATAATTTATGACATAATACATTTGTGTGTAACCTGTGGATTCCATTGCCTACCGATTTGAAAATATGAAAATACGTTTATTGTTTTTAACGAATTTAACGTACCTAATATAGTATTTGGCTGTATGGGTTATGTTTCCTTTGCCTGTCCTATGGACAAAATAACAAAAAAAAACTAAACATGGTCTTATGGTCTCGTTGCCGAGAAGTTCTCTTGATAATTTCTTCTACCTACTTTGTTAGAATTTGTAGCTAACAAGTTCATCGAGTAGTGCGAGAGCGTCGACATTCTACTGTAAAAACTTCCAGAGCCATTGTGTGTTTTGGATAGAGCCGATATGATAAAAAGTTTGTGGATAATGTTCGTTGATAAATTGCAATGTAAGTAACATACAATCAAATGACACTGTTATTATATATGACTGTTATTATATACTTATTTATTTATAGGTGTTAATGCTGATCGACTTTGTCATACTAACTCATAATCATACTAAGAGATGCAAGCAACAATAACAAGTTTCCTGAAGAATGTTCCAGTCGGACAGTTGGAAACAATTATGTCTGTATAAGTTGTGGAATATCTTTGGAAAGGCACTCACGAAGATAAAATCACAGGCCATGGGCTTATGGAAAGAAGTGAAGAGTGGTATTATATAGAAAAACAATCTCCGAGATAGGTATTAAAGTATTAAGTATTTTAATTTATGTTGTACTTAAAAAAATTATGTGTTTCAATCATAATTGTTATAAGGCAATCCTTAATAATGATTAAAACATTCTTCTAATTTTAATTTATTGTTGCCAATGTTTCAATTCCATTCCTACACATTAAATAATATTGATACAATCGGGCATATTGTGCAATATACTATTAAAAACATTCATGTTTGCTTTCAGATGCCTGATGGATGCCCATGTATGTGTTGTTTGCAGGATGAGCTCACCTCAAAAGCATTAATATCTAGTGAACATAAAAGCTGTGTTAGGAGTGTTGTTGCAATGTATATAGTTCTATTTATTAACCCCCGACGCAGAAACAACGGGGTGTTATACATTTGACGTGTCTGTATGTGTGTAAATGTGTATGTGTCTGTCTGTGGCATCGTAGCTCCCAAACAGATGATGCAATTTTAATACGGTTTTTTTTTGTTTGTAAGTTATATTAGTCGAGAGTGTTTGTTAAGTGTGATAGGAATGTTACACACTCAGTTTGCTTGCAAGTATAGGTATGTGGGATAAGTTATTTTTTGCTTTTTATAGGGTTTTTAATTTTTTCACCTTTTTTCATAATAATTGAGTACTTTTGTTTTGTCGGGGGTTTTCTTTTTGTTCATAGATGTTGGTAAACTATGAGTTTATATCACTTTATAATTATAATTTATATTATTAAATCATTAAATAGATAAAAACCTAACTGTGTATATTTTAATGTTATTGTTAAGTTTATTCTCTACCTACTTACTTACCTTATGTTACCATATTAAGTCTGTTCAAAAATCATAAATAGGTTCTTCTATCATGTAGGTTGTGAAGTGGATGACCAACCTCATCAATCAGGATTATTGCTGAGCCGCCAATGTTGTTTGATCAGCCAGCCATGTCCTAACTGAACCAGGGATCACAAAGAAATTTTTGTGTTTTGTCCCTACCGGGACTTGAACCTGGGACCTCCGAAATGTCAGCCACTGGACCACATAGGCCGAGAGTACATGGTTAAGTTGCTGTTTTATTTCAACTATTTAATTAAATGTAGGAATATTTTGTATGAGTATGAATTATATAATAAAACAAATATATCTAAAAATATATCTTTCATTATGTTTTTAATAAAATTGTTTCTTTTTAAAATTATTTTGAAAAATAAAAATAGTAATCACGTCGTTTAGCACCACTTCAACTGATAGGATCTCACAATCAATGTTTTTTGTGGTATCAAAATTGTTAGTTACATTTACCTACTGGCATTTAATTTATGACCTTCATCCTTTGGTAGTCTTTATTGGTCTAAATGCAAGACAAATATAATTACAAGATCTAAATGTACCAATGATATTGGTGCTGATTCCAGTACACACTATCTAAGTTTATTTGAAGTACCTGTCATTATATTATCAGCTGACGGGTAAACGACAGGCTTAAAATTTATGGAATAGGTTCACAAGAATTTTAGGCAGCAATTAAAAAACCCCAGCAAAAGTTGACAGCACACATGTCACCGGCGATAGAATTAGACCAAGATTTAAATAGGTCCCATGAAAAAAGAAGTTTCAGATGCGATAGTTTTGCCGGGGCGTAGTGTGTCTCCGTGATGAGGAGCAGTTTTCGAAGACCGGGAAGTATTTCCGTACTCTACAGACGTTCCGATCACACCTCCCATACATCATTTTTAGCCCCGAGGAATTTTCTATATAAGGGAAATTTTATATGGCGGCCATCTTGTTTTTCCGCCAATTTGATTTTTGTCACCAGCGATTGATTTAAATATGTTATGCGAAATAAAATTTGCTCCTGGTTTTATAGTTTTGCCAGGCCGTAGGGTGTGTCCCTGATGCGGAGCAGTTTTTCAAGATCGAGCAGTATTGAAATACTCAACATGACGATCCGATCACACCCTTATACATCATTTTTACCACAGAGGCATTTTCAGGAAAAACGAAAAATTTGTATGGCGGCCATCTTAATTTTCCGCCATTTTGTTTTTTTTTTCACCGGCGATTAAATTTGACCAAGATTTAGGTAGGTAAAGTGGAAAAAAAAAACGTTCCGTAGGTTGTCTCCCTGATGCGGAGCAGTTTTCGAAAATAGAGAAGTATTTCTATAATCAACTTGACGTTTTGATGACACCCCCATACATTATTTTTACCGGTGAGGAATTTTTGGAAAAAAAAAAAATTGTATGGCGGCCATTTTGTTTTTCCGCCATTTTGTTTTTTTTCACTGGCGATTGGATTTGACCAAGATTTAAATAGGTTTCGTGAAAAAAATATTGCTCCAGGTTTTATAGTTTTGCCAGGCCGTAGGGTGTCTCCCTGATGCGAAGCAGTTTTTCAAGATCGAGCAGTATTGAAATACTCAACATGACGATCCGATCACATCCCTATACATCATTTTTACCCCCGAGGCATTTTCAGGAAAAACGAAAAATTTGTATGGCGGCCATCTTGTTTTTCAGCCATTTTGATTTTTTTATATCGGCGATAGAATTTGACCAAGATTTAAATAGATTTTGTGAAAGAAAAAATGGTTTAGGTACGATAGTTTTGCCAGGCCGTAGGGTGCCGCCCTGATGCGGAGCAGCTTTCCAAGATCGAGAAGTATATCCATACTCAACATGACCTTCGGATTACGCCCCCATACATTGTTTTTGCCCCCGAGACATTTTCTGAAAAAACAAAATTTTGTATGGCGGCCATCTTGTTTTTCCGCCATTTTGATTTTTTTTCACCGGCGATTGAATTTGACCAAGGTTTAAATATGTCTCGTGAAAACCAAAAAGTTCCAGGTGCGATAGTTTCGCCAGGCCGTAAGGTGTCTCCCTGATGCGGAGCAGTTTTCAAAGATCGAGAAGTATTTCCATACTCAACTTGAGGTTTTGATCACATCTCCATACATTGTTTTTACCTCTAAGACATTTTTCTGAAAAAACAAAATTTTGTATGGCGGCCATCTTGTTTTTCAGCCATTTTGATTTTTTTATATCGGCGATAGAATTTGACCAAGATTTAAATAGATTTTGTGAAAGAAAAAATGGTTTAGGTACGATAGTTTTGCCAGGCCGTAGGGTGCCGCCCTGATGCGGAGCAGCTTTCCAAGATCGAGAAGTATATCCATACTCAACATGACCTTCGGATTACGCCCCCACACATTGTTTTTGCCCCCGAGACATTTTCTGAAAAAACAAAATTTTGTATGGCGGCCATCTTGTTTTTCCGCCATTTTGATTTTTTTTCACCAGTGATTGAATTTGACCAGGAATTAAGTAGGTTTTGTGGAAAAAGAATCGTTCTAGGTGCGATAGTTGCGCCAGGCCGTAGGGTGTCTCCCTGATGCGGAGCAGTTTTCCAAGATCTGGAAGTTTTCCCATACTCACCGGAAGATTTGGATCACATCCCCCATACACCATTTTCACCCCCTGAGGCTCCTTCTGGGAGAACAACCCTGTCAGTGAGTCAGTCAATAGGTACATGGGTTTGTAGCTATATATAATATAAATAACTAGATGTCGCGTGGTTCGCTCGCAGCAAGCTGCTCGCGTGTCTTGTTTTCCCGCCATTTTTTTACCGCGATAGAATTTGACCAAGACTTGAATAGGTCTCGTGAAATCAAAAAAGTTCTAGGTGCTATAGTTTTGCGTGGCCGTAGGGTGACCCCTGATGCGGAGCAGTTTTCCAAGATGACGTTCCGATCACACCACAATACATCATTTTTACCTCTGAGACATTTTCTGGAAAAACAAAAAATTGTATGGCGGCCATCTTGTTTTTCCGCCATTTTGGTTTTTTTTCACCGGGGATTGGATTTGACCAAGATTTAAATATGTTTCGCGAAAGAAAAATTGTTCCAGGTTTTATAGTTTTGCCAGGCCGTAGGGTGTCTCCCTGATGCGGAGCAGATTTTGAAGATAGAGAAGTGTTTTCATACTCCACAAGACGTTCCGATTACATCTCCATACACAGTTTTTACTCCCGATGCATTTTCTGAAAAAACAAAATTTTGTATGGCGGCCATCTTGTTTTTCCGCCATTTTGATTTTTTTTCACCGGCCATAGGATTTGACTAAGAATTAAATAGGTTTTGTGAAAAAAGAATCGATCCAGGTGCGATAGTTTTGCCAGGCCGTAGGGTGTCTCCCTGATGCGGAGCAGTTTTCCAAGATCTGGAAGTTTTCCCATACTCACCGGGAGGTCCCGATCACTTTTCTCATACATTATTTTTACCCCCCGACGCTCCTTCTGGGAGAACAACCCTGTCAGTGAGTCAGTGAGTCAGTGAGTCAGTCAGTGGGTTTGTAGCTATATATAATATAATATAATAACTAGATGTCGCGTGGTTCGCTCGCAGCAAGCTGCTCGCGTGTCCTGTATTAGTTCGAAGCTTTGTATGGCGGCCATCTTGTTTAAATAGGTCTCGTGAAATCAAAAAATTTCTAGGTGCTATAGTTTTGCCAGGCCGTAGGGTGTCTCCCTGATGCGGAGCAGTTTTCCAAGATGACGTTCCGATCACACCCCTATACATCATTTTTACACCCGAGACATTTTCTGGAAAAACAAAAATTTATATGGCGGCCATCTTGTTTTTCGGCCATTTTGTTTTTTTTTTTCACCGGCGATAAAATTTGACCAAGATTTAAATAGGTTTCGTGAAAAATTTATTATTCCAGGTTTTATAGTTTTGCCAGGCCGTAGGGTGTCTCCCTGATGCGGAGCAGTTTTCCAAGATGACGTTCCGATCACACCCCAATACATCATTTTTACCTCTGAGACATTTCCTGGAAAAACAAAAATTTGTATGGCGGCCATCTTGTTTTCGTGAAATCAAAAAAGTTCTAGGTGCTATAGTTTTGCCAGGCCTTAGGGTGTCTCCCTGATGCGGAGCAGTTTTCCAAGATGACGTTTCGATCACACCCCTATACAACATTTTTACCTCTGAGACATTTTCTGGAAAAACAAAAATTTGTATGGCGGCCATCTTGTTTTTCGGCCATTTTGTTTTTTATTCACTGGCGATAAAATTTGACCAAGACTTTAATAGGCTTCGTGAAAACAAAAAAGTTCCAGGTGCGATAGTTTCGCCAGGCTGTAGGGTGTCTCCCTGATGCGGAGCAGCTTTCGAAGATCGAAAAGTATTTCCATACTCAACATGATGTTTCAATCACATTCCTCATACATCATTTTTACCCCCGAGGCATTTTCGGGAAAAACGAAAATTTTGTATGGCGGCCATCTTGTTTTTCCGTCATTTTGGTTTTTTTTCACCGGGGATTGAATTTGACCAAGATTTAAATAGGTTTCGTGAGTTTTGCCAGGCCGTAGGGTGTCTCCCTGATGCGGAGCAGTTTTTCAAGATCAAGCAGTATTGAAATACTCAACATGACGATCCGATCACATCCCTATACATCATTTTTACCCCCGAGGCATTTTCGGGAAAAACGAAAATTTTGTATGGCGGCCATCTTGATTTTCCGCCATTTTGATTTTTTTTCACCGGCAACTAAATTTGACCAAGATTTAAATATGTCATGTGAAAATAAAATTGCTCCAGGTTTTATAGTTTCGCCAGGCCGTGGGGTGTCTCTCTGATGAGGAGCAGTTTTTGAAGGTTAAATTCTCAACATGATTTTCCTATTACGTCCCCATACATTGTTTTTACCCCCGAGACATTTTCTGGAAAAATATTTTTTTGTATGGCGGCCATCTTGTTTTTCCGCCATTTTGATTTTTTTTCACCCACAATAGAATTTGACCAAGAATTAAATAGGTTTTGTGAAAAAAGAATCGTTCCAGGTGCGATAGTTTTGCCAGACGGTAGGGTGTCTCCCTGATGCGGAGCAGTTTTCCAAGATCTGGAAGTTTTCCCATACTCACCGGGAGGTCCCGATCACACCCCCCATACATCATTTTGACCCCCCGACGCTCCTTCTGGGAGAACAATTATGTCAGTGAGTCAGTCAGTCAGTGGGTTTGTAGCTATATATAATATAACTAGATGTCGCGTGGTTCGCTCGCAGCAAGCTGCTCGCGTGTTTTGTTTTCCCGCCATTTTTTTACCGCGATAGAATTTGACCAAGACTTGAATTGGTCTCGTGAAATCAAAAAAGTTCTAGGTGCTATGGTTTTGCCAGGCCGTAGGGTGACCCCTGATGCGGAACAGTTTTCGAAGATCTAGCAGTATTTCCATACTCAACAAGACGTTCCCATAACACCCCTATACATCGTTTTTACACCCGAGACATTTTCTGGGAAAACAAAAATTTGTATGGCGGCCATCTTGTTTTTCGGCCATTTTGATTTTTTTTACCGGCGATAAAATTTGACCAAGATTTTATTAGGTTTGGTGAAAAAAGAATCGTTCCAGGTGCGATAGTTTTCCCAGGCCGTAGGGTGCCGCCCTGATGAGGAGCAGTTTTTGAAGGTCGGGAAGTATTTCCATACTCAATATGACATTTTGATCTCATCCCTCTTACATCACATTCACCCCGAGGCATTTTCGAGAAAAACGAAAATTTTGTATGGCGGCCATCTTGTTTTTCCGCCATTTTGATTTTTTTTCACTGCCAATTGAATTTGACCAAGGTTTAAATATGTCTTGTGAAAACCAAAAAGTTCTAGGTGCTATAGTTTTGCCAGGCCGTAGGGTGTCTCCCTGATGCGGAGCAGTTTTCGAAGATCTAGCAGTATGTCCATACTCAACAAGACGTTCCGATGACACCTCCGTACACAGTTTTTACCCCCAAGACATTTTCTTGAAAAACAAAAATTTGTATGGCAGCCATCTTGTTTTCCCGCCATTTTTTACCGCGATAGAATTTGACCAAGACTTAAATAGGTGTCGTGAAATCAAAAAAGTTCTAGGTGCTATAGTTTTGCCAGGCCGTAGGGTGTCTCCCTGATGCGGAGCAGTTTTCCAAGATGACGTTCCGATCATCAATTTTACCTCTGAGACATTTTCTGGAAAAACAAAAATTTATATGGCGGCCATCTTGTTTTTCGGCCATTTTGTTTTTTTTTCACCGGCGATAAAATTAGACCAAGATTTAAATAGGTTTCGTGAAAACAAAAAAGTTCCAGGTGCGATAATTTCGCCAGGCCGTAGGGTGTATCCCTGATGCGGAGCAGTTTTCGAAAACCTGGAAGTATACCCGTACTCTACATGACGTTCCGATCAAAACCCTCATACATAATTTTTATCCCAGAGGCATTTTCAGGAAAAACTAAAAATTTGTATGGCGGCCATCTTGTTTTTCCGCCATTTTGATTTTTTTTCACCCACAATAGAATTTGACCAAGATTTTAATAGGTTTCGTGAAAAAAATATTGTTCTAGGTGCGATAGTTTCGCCAGGCCGTAGGGTGCCGCCCTGATGCGGAGCAGTTTTCAAAGATCGAGACGTATTTCCATACTCAACATGATGTTTCGATCACATTCCTCATACATCATATTTACCCCCGAGGCATTTTCGGGAAAAACGAAAATTTTGTATGGCGGCCATCTTGTTTTTCCACCATTTTGAATTTTTTTCACCGGCGATTGGATTTGACCAAGATTTAAATACGTTGTGCGAAAAAATCATTGTTCCAGGTGCGATAGGTTAGCCAGGCCGTAGGGTGTCTCCCTGATGCGGAGCAGTTTTTCAAGATTGAGAAGTATTTTTATACTCAACAAGACATTCCGATTACAACCCCATACACAGTTTTTACCGCCGAGACATTTTCTGGAAAAACAAAATTTTGTATGGCGGCCATCTTGTTTTTCCGCCATTTTGTTTTTTTTTCACCCACAATAGAATTTGACCAAGATTTAAATATGTTTTGCGAAAAAAAAATTGATCCAGGTATAATAGTTACGCCAGACTGTAGGGTGTCTCCCTGATGAGGAGCAGTTTTCCAAGATCTGGAAGTTTTCCCATACTCACCGGGAGGTCCCGATCACTTTTCTCATACATTATTTTGACCCCCCGACGCTCCTTCTGGGAGAACAATTATGTCAGTGAGTGAGTGAGTGAGTCAGTGGGTTTGTAGCTATATATAATATAACTAGATGTCGCGTGGTTCGCTCGCAGCAAGCTGCTCGCGTGTCTTGTTTTCCCGCCATTTTTTTACCGCGATAGAATTTGACCAAGACTGAAATAGGTCTCGTGAAATCAAAAAAGTTCTAGGTGCTATAGTTTTGCGAGGCCGTGGGGTGTCTCCCTGATGCGGAGCAGTTTTCCAAGATGACGGTCCAATCACACCCCTATACATCATTTTTACACCCGAGACATTTTCTGGAAAAACAAAAATTTATATGGCGGCCATCTTGTTTTTCCGCCATTTTGGTTTTTTTTCACCGGCGATTGGATTTGACCAAGATTTAAATACGTTGTGCGAAAAAATCATTCTTCCAGGTGCGATAGGTTAGCCAGGCCGTAGGGTGTCTCCCTGATGCGGAGCAGTTTTCCAAGATGACGTTCCGATCACACCCCTATACATAATTTTTACACCCGAGACATTTTCTGGAAAAACAAAAATTTGTATCGCGGCCATCTTGTTTTTCGGCCATTTTGTTTTTTTTTCACCCGCGATAAAATTTGACCAAGATTTAAATAGGTTTCGTGAAAACAAAAAAGTTCCACGTGCGATAGTTTTGCCAGGCCGTAGGGTGTCTTCCTGATGCGGAGCAGCTATCGAAAACCCAGATGTATTTTCATACTTGACATGACGTTCCGATCACATTCCTATACATCATTTTTATCTCCGAGGCATTTTCGGGAAAAACGAAAATTTTGTATGGCGGCCATCTTGTTTTTCCGCCATTTTGAATTTTTTTCACCGGCGATTGGATTTGACCAAGATTTAAATATGTTATGCGAAAAAAAAAATGCTCCAGGTATTATAGTTTAGCCAGGCCATAGGGAGTCTCCCTGATGCGGAGCAGTTTTTCAAGATCAAGCAGTATTTCCATACTCAGCTTGACGTTTCGATCACATCTCCCATACATCATTTTTACCTCCGAGACATTTTCTGAGAAAACAAATTTTTGTATGGCGGCCATCTTGTTTTTCCGCCATTTTAGTTTTTTTTCACCGGGGATTGGATTTGACTAAGATTTAAATAGGTTTCGTGAAAAAAGAATCGTTCTAGGTGCGATAGTTGCGCCAGGCCGTAGGGTCTCTTTCTGATGCGGAGCAGTTTTCCAAGATCTGGAAGTTTTCCCATACTCACCGGGAGGCCCCGATCACACCCCCCATACACCATTTTCACCCCCCGACACTCCTTCTGGGAGAACAACTATGTCAGTCAGTCAGTCAGTCAGTCAATACATGGGTGTCTACGACGACCGCGAGACGCGGGTTGAGGCGCGGGGAGGGAGCGGCGCGGGAGCCGCTCGCCCCATTCAGCTACGACAAACGTTCGCGCACACAACGTCATAATAAATTGTACTTAAAGTAAATTACCTAAAGTAAACCAGTAATCATCATAAACCTCGCATTATTTTATTTTCTTGCCTTAATATCTTTAACAAGAAATTGGCGACCAGACGAAGACTTAAATCTGCAAAAAATCGGATATTTACTGATACAAAATCCAGTTCGGACGAGTGAGTGCGTGGCACACATTGCAGCGCGCATCGGACTTTGCGCCGAGAACAAAGGAAAGGACTACCTTTGGAATTCTAAACGGTGAAAGTGTAGTGCTTCGACGAGTCAGCGGCTCCCAGGGAAGTACTAGTGCCCATCCTTTTTTCTATCCTTCCTTTATCCATCGATTTGCGTACTTGCGGGTTTTGATTTGCAAATTGCATTAGATTAGCTTTAAATAAGTGCTATTTACATAAATAAAATTTGCATAAATAACAATTGTTCGCACAAATTAGCTACTTTCATAATCATAATAAAGTGCTATTCCTGGTGATATTGCGTTTGATAGCTATGAGCACGTTATTAGCCTAAAATTGCACTTAAAACTTAAAATACCGATTGTTTACGTTCTAAAATCACTGGCTTCTTACAATAAATTAATAATTTCACTTATTTAACTACAACTAAAGCGAGATATTTGGCATATTCTGCTTAATCTAATAGGATTTACGTACGTGTTACATAATTACTTACATTTCCAGTGTTTACTGCCGTTTATTTCATCTAATTTCTCATAAATCATAAATAAATTAATCGTAAAATCTCTTCATTTAAAATAATATTTCTTCGCGTAACCTTAAAGTTGCTGTTGCTTAACATATTGGCCGACTATTCCAGGGAGTACCTACGGCGCATCGTCGCCGGCTGGCAGGTCACCGCGTGACCTTGTTGACCTTCATAACTCACGCCGCGCGCCATCGCCGCTTCTCCGCTGGGAACTCATACGCTGTTGCTGCGCTGGAACTTCGACTTTGTAACTGGTTTGATGCACATTTTTGTTTTGCTTGGTTGATTATTGGCCCTTAAATTGGTTTAACTTACGATCATAATGAGTGAGGATACAAAGGAGTTTAAGGACCTTGTTAAACAAAGAGGGTCTATTAGGGGTCGCTTAACCATTTTTTCTAATCACCTAGCAACATTAAAACAAATCTCAATAGAACAAATTACTGATTCACAAATAAAAGAATTGACCCTACGTCTTGAAAGAGTGGAGGAATTGTTTAGTGATTTTGAAAAATGCCAAATTCGACTAGAATTAATGTGTACAACTCTTGATGAGCAACTTACGGAAAGGGATCAAACTGAAAGGTTATTTTATTCTTCTATAGGTAATGCTCGGTCTTTAATTGATTCTTTTGCTGTTAAAAACAAGAATGCTCACGTAGATGAGGGCAAGTGTAGTTCTGTTGGAAATGATAACTTAAACGTTAAATTACCTATTATTAAACTACCCACATTTGACGGCAATTATTTTTTGTGGTTGGAATTTCATGACACCTTCGAATCACTGATACATAATAATGAGTCAGTGCCAGATATAAACAAATTCCATTACCTAAGATCCTCATTATCAGGGAGCGCTGCTTTAGTCATTAGGTCTATTGAATTTACTGCAAGGAACTACCAGGTAGCATGGGATTTGTTATGTCAACGATACAATAATAAAAAAATCTTAATCAACAACCACTTAAAAGCGTTGTTCAAAATTGAACCTATTACTAGGGAGTCCTATCGATCGATACGCTACCTAATCGATACAGTAACTAAAAACCTACGCGCATTAACCACTCTGGGGCAGCCAGTCGATCAATGGGATACTCTTATTATATACATGATTTCTTCAAAATTGGATTCGGTTACTAATGGCAAGTGGGAAGAACATAAAAATACTTTATCCGATTTACCGCTTTTAAGCGAATTTATCGATTTTTTACGAAATAGAGCGGATATATTGGAGACTATGCAGGCAAACAGAAGTGACAAACCTGAATATAAGGTTGGAATTCATAATAATAAAGACAATAAGGGTGATCATAAAACTTCATCATTTCCTCATAACAATCATCAAAATAAATTTACAAAAAGTTTTGTCACTTCTGCTAAATCAAAACCTGAACGGTTATTGTCATGTCCTTTTTGCAGTCAGCCACATAGAATTATTGATTGTGAATCTTTCCGTGGTTTGTCTCCTGAAGCTAGGTTGAGTGAGGTCTTAAAGTTAAACCTTTGCACAAACTGCTTGAGGAGGGGTCATCACGCTTCAGTTTGTTTACTCGGCTCATGCAGATTGTGCGATGAAAAACATAATACAATGTTACATAAAAATAAAAATGATAAAATTCCTGATAATACATCACCTTCCGTGTCAATGTCAGTGCGTTCTTCCGGACAGGTTCTGCTTGGCACCGCGTTAGTGAAGATCATTAATCCTAAAAATAATAATACTTACCATGCTCGTGCGTTGCTTGACGCGGGCAGTCAATCCTCCTTTATGACAGAAAACCTAAGCCATAAACTTGGCATTGCTAATCGCAATTCCGAACCCATCATGATATCGGGCATAAACAACGTGCAAGTCCCTATCTCAGTCACTGGTGACGTTAGAATCTGTTCTATAAATGAATCATTTAACACTAATCTAAAATGCTTGGTTGTACCTGAAATCACTGGTCAGTTGCCTAATCACTACTTTGATGTTTCTAAACTAAACATACCTAAACATTATAACATGGCTGATCCCAACTTCAGTCGCCCTTCTGACATTGATATTTTGCTGGGGGCAGATATATTTTATGATGTCTTAAATGCACAAAAAGTGCCTCTTGGTCCTAATCTGCCTATTCTTCAGGGCACTAAGCTTGGCTGGATTGTAGTTGGTCCCTTAGGAACTCGTGATAAACCATCTGCCTCGTACTGTCATTTTACAAAGGAAATCAGTGAGAATTTAACAAGGTTTTGGAGACTTGAAGAAATTTCTTCAACGTCATCTAAGATGTCCACTGAAGAGGAATATTGTGAAGATCACTTTCTTAAAAATACTTACCGGGATAATAATGGTAGATTTTCAGTCTTAATGCCACTTAAGGAACCTGAAACTTCTCTGGGTGATTCTTACAGAATGGCAGAGAAGCGATTTTATAATCTTGAGAAAAAATTAGACAAGAACCTTGATCTTAAAAATCAGTATCATAATTTCATTAAAGAATATGAGTCCCTTGGACATTTATCTAAGACAAAAAAACCTAATTTTGGATATTATATGCCACACCACGCAGTCATCCGCGAAGGTAGTGAAACAACTAAGCTTAGAACAGTCTTTGACGCGTCTGCTAAAACTACATCATTAAAATCCCTAAATGACATTCAATACACTGGTCCAGTCGTTCAGGATGAGCTGTTTGATATCCTACTTAGATTCCGGCAACATAGGTACGTACTAACTGGCGATATTCAAAAAATGTACCGTCAAATCCTGATAGATGAGTCACAACGTCACTTGCAATTGATTTTATGGAGATACAATAAGTATGAACCTCTTCAAGTTTATAAGCTTAATACTGTGACTTATGGTACAGCCTCAGCACCTTACCTGAGTACACGCTGTCTGCTACAGTTGGCCCTGGAATGTCCCGACAAGTCGATTGCAAATGTGATTAGGCATGACTTTTATATGGACGATATGCTAACTGGAGCAGACAGTGATGTTGAGTTAGCTCATGTTTTGAATCAAGTAACATCTGTACTTAATTCTGCGTGCCTACCATTGCATAAATACCGCACAAATTGCCCTCACATTTTTAATGATGAAACCATGACGGAATCTCTTAACTTAAATAAACAATCAAGCGTATTAGGCTTGGGATGGACGCCTGACACTGACACGTTGAACTTTTCTATAAATATAAATAAAAACACAGACAAAATCACTAAAAGAGTTATTTTGTCTAATACGTGCAAAATTTTCGACCCATTAGGCTTACTTAGCCCATGTACAGTCACCTTAAAAATATTACTTCAAAAATTATGGCAATTAAAACTAGGATGGGACGAAGTCGTTCCCAATGATATAAACAAAATTTGGAATAAAATGATCACTGACCTTGAGCTATTACTTTCAGTATCGGTTCCCCGACACGCGCTCTGCGTGGCACCTACTGTCTGCGAGCTACATTGCTTCGTAGACGCATCAAAGGACGCCTACGCAGCGTGTGCGTACTTACGCACAGTGAATCAAACTAATCAAGTAAACGTAAAACTTCTTTGCGCTAAAACTCGAGTTGCACCTCTTAAAGCCATCACAATCCCGCGCCTAGAGCTGTGTGCTGCAGTACTAGGTGCTCGTCTTGTGGCCAAGGTCACCAGTGCTCTCCGGTGCCCTATTCATAAAATCGTGTATTGGTCTGATTCTACAATCACTTTAGCTTGGATCAAAACTCCAACACAAAACTTAAAACCATTTATTTGTAATAGAGTAAATGAAATAACAGACATGACAGATAAAAACTCATGGAGGCACGTACCCACAAAACTTAACCCAGCTGATTTGGCCTCAAGAGGTGTCGAACCGAGTCAACTCATTAACTCTAAATTTTGGTGGGAAGGGCCTGATTATTTAATTCATGATATATCCCAATGGCCTGTTACTCCTTACACAGATAATAATATGATTTTGCCTGAAATTAAAACCTTACCAACTAAAACTAACACTGAAAATAATGAAAATAATGAAACCATAAAATTCGAAAATTATTCGAGTTCATTAAAATTAAAAAGAATATTCGGTTATGTACACAGGTTCATAAATAACTGTAAAAATAAAAAGAATAGATCATTAGGTCCTTTAACAAGTAATGAACTCGATAAATCTCTTACTTACCTAATAAAACTAGCACAATCAATTACATTTAAAACAGTTATTAATATGATTAAAAACAAAAAAACACTTACCTCATCTTACTTGTTGCAGATGTCTCCTTTTCTCGACAGTGAAGGCGTGCTGAGAGTAGGTGGTCGGCTCAATAACACGAACTTTAACTTTAATAAAAAACATCCAGCCTTATTGGATGGAAAACATTATTTCACAAGATTGCTGATGAGAGCCGAACATCTGCGCTTGCTGCATGCAGGCCCTCAACTGCTCCTAGCAACGTTTAGGGATCAGTTTTGGCCTCTCGGGGGGAGGACGCTTGCACGTAAAGTAACTAGAGAATGCGTAATTTGTACTCGATTTAGAGGCCAAACTATGGAGCCGTTGATGGGACACCTGCCTGAGGACAGGGTGACTCAAAATTATCCATTTCAAGTTTCTGGTATGGATTTCGCCGGACCACTCCTAATATCCAGTAAAAAAGGCCGCGGTAATCGTATATCAAAATGTTATTTATGCCTGTTCATTTGTTTTTGTACAAAGGCGATCCATTTAGAAATAGTAAGCGACTTAAGTACAAACGCTTTCATTTCTTGTCTTCGAAGGTTTATTTCTAGAAGGGGAAAACCTGATAAATTATATTGTGACAATGCCACAAATTTTGTTGGGGCCAATAATGAATTGGGCAGGGCGTTACTATCAAGCCTGAAGTCAGTGTATGAGTTCGCAGCGGAGGAGGGCATTAAGTTTAATTTTAATCCCCCGTACTCTCCCACATTCGGTGGTTTATGGGAGGCCGGCATAAAGAGCGCAAAATATCACATGAAACGCATAGTAGGAAATGCTAGTCTAACCTACGAGGAGCTGAGCACGCTTTGTACGCAAATCGAAGCTGTCCTCAACTCCCGACCCTTAACTCCCATGTCACCCGACTCACACGACCTTTCTCCCTTGACCCCAGGGCATTTTCTCGTCGGACGGCCGCTAACATCACTGCCGTCACCTCCAATGGCTACTACGAAGAAGCTGACATCCAGATACCAGCTAATCGAAGCTTTACGAGAGCACTTTTGGATAAGATGGCATAATGAATATCTATCCGAACTACAAAAGAGAACCAAATGGCGATCTCCTTACACAAGCCTTAAAGAAGGATCGATGGTGGTTTTTAAGGAAAATAATGTACCGCCTATGAAGTGGAGACTGGGAAGACTTCACAGACATTACCCAGGCAAGGACGGGGTCGCGCGCGTTGCTGATTTCGTGACGTACAGAGGAATCGAGCGACGAGCTCTGAATAAAGTATGCCCCCTGATGTTAGAAGAGGATATGTTGGAGAAAGCCTCGACTTCAACCATTCCCGTGGTTTCTTCGGCTTCCCCCAAGGCCCCCCAGGATGTCTACGACGACCGCGAGACGCGGGTTGAGGCGCGGGGAGGGAGCGGCGCGGGAGCCGCTCGCCCCATTCAGCTACGACAAACGTTCGCGCACACAACGTCATAATTGTACTTACTTAAAGTAAATTACCTAAAGTAAACCAGTAATCATCATAAACCTCGCATTATTTTATTTTCTTGCCTTAATATCTTTAACATGGGTTTGTAGCTTTATATAATATAACTAGATTTCGCGTGGTTCGCTCGCAGCAAGCTGCTCGCGTGTCTTGTTTTACCGCCAAATTTTTAACGCGATAGAATTTGACCAAGACTAAAATAGGTCTCGTGAAATCAAAAAAGTTCTAGGTGCTATAGTTTTGCCAGGCCGTAGGGTGTCTCCCTGATGCGAAGCAGTTTTCCAAGATGACGTTCCGATCACACCCCAATACATCATTTTTACCTCGTGAGACATTTTCTGGAAAAACAAAAATTTGTATGGCGGCCATCTTGTTTTTCGGCCATTTTGTTTTTTTTTACCGGCGATAAAATTTGACCAAGACTTTAATAGGCTTCGTGAAAACAAAAAAGTTCCAGGTGCGATAGTTTCGCCAGGCTGTAGGGTGTCTCCCTGATGCGGAGCAGCTTTCGAAGATCGAAAAGTATTTCCATACTCAACATGATGTTTCGATCACATTCCTCATACATCATTTTTACCCCCGAGGCATTTTCGGGAAAAACGAAAATTTTGTATGGCGGCCATCTTGTTTTTCCGCCATTTTTTTTTTTTTTCAGCGGGGATTGGATTTGACCAAGATTTAAATATGTTTCGCGAAAGAAAAATTGCTCCAGGTTTTATAGTTTTGCCAGGCCGTAGGGTGTCTCCCTGATGCGGAGCAGTTTGTCAAGATCGAGAAGTAATACCATATTCAACTCGACGTTTTGATCACACCCCCATACATAATTTTTACCCCAGAGACATTTTCCGGAAAAACAAAATTTTGTATGGCGGCCATCTTGTTTTTCCGCCATTTTGTTTTTTTTTTCACCCACAATAAAATTTGACCAAGATTTAAATAGGTTTCGTGAAAAAAGAATCGTTCCAGGTGCGATAGTTTCGCCAGACTGTAGGGTGTCTCCCTGATGCGGAGCAGTTTTCCATGATCTGGAAGTTTTCCCATACTCACCGGGAGGTCCCGATCACACCCCCCATACATCATTTTCACCCCCCGACGCTCCTTCTGGGAGAACAACTATGTCAGTCAGTCAGTCAGTCAGTGGGTCTCCAGCTATATATAATATAACTAGATGTCGCGTGGTTCGCTCGCAGCAAGCTGCTCGCGGGTCTTGTTTTCCCGCCATTTTTTTACCGCGATAGAATTTGACCAAGACTTGAATAGGTCTCGTGAAATCAAAAAAGTTCTAGGTGCTATAGTTTTGCCAGGCCGTAGGGTGACCCCTGATGCGGAGCAGTTTTCCAAGATGACGTTCCGATCACACCCCAATACATCATTTTTACCTCTGAGACATTTTCTGGAAAAACAAAAATTTGTATGGCGGCCATCTTGTTTTTTGCCGGCGATTGAATTTGACCAAGACTCGAATATGTCTCGTGAAATCCAAAAAGTTCTAGGTGCTATAGTTTTGCCAGGCCGTAGGGTGTCTTTCTGATGCGGAGCAGTTTTCCAAGATGACGTTCCGAACACACCCCTATACATATTTTTGGACCTTGAGGAATTTTCTAGAAAAACAAAATTTTGTATGGCGGCCATCTTGTTTCTCCGCCATTTTGTTTTTTTTTACAGGCTATAAAATTTGACCAAGATTTAAATAGGTTTTGTGAAAAAGCAATCGTTCCAGGTGCGATAGTTTTGTCAGGCCGTAGGGTGTCTCCCTGATGCGGAGCAGGTTTTCAAGATCGAGAAGTATTTCCATACTCAACAATACGTTCCGATTACACCCCCATACACAGTTTTTACCCACGACACATTTTCTGGAAAAATCAAATTTTGTATGGCGGCCATCTTGTTTTTCCGCCATTTTGATTTTTTTTCACTCACGATAGAATTTGACCAAGATTTAAATAGGTTCTGTGAAAAAATAATCGTTCCAGGTGCCATAGTTTCGCCAGGCCGTGGGGTGTCTCTCTGATGAGGAGCAGTTTTTGAAGGTTGAGTAGTATTTAAATTCTCAACATGATCTTCTTAATACGTCCCCATACATCGTTTTTACCTTCGAGACATTTTCTGGAAAAATATTTTTTTGTATGGCGGCCATCTTGTTTTTCCGCCATTTTGATTTTTTTTCACCCACAATAAAATTTGACCAAGATTTAAATAGGTTTTGTGAAAAAAGAATCGTTCTAGGTGCGATAGTTGCGCCAGGCCGTAGGGTCTCTCCCTGATGCAGAGCAGTTTTCCAAGATCTGGAAGTTTTCCCATACTCACCGGAAGATCTTGATCACACCCCCCATACATCATTTTTACCCCCCGACGCTCCTTCTGGGAGAACAACTATGTCAGTCAGTGAGTCAGTCAGTCAGTCAGTCAATGGGTTTGTAGCTTTATATAATATAATAAAACTATATATATTATAAATAACTAGATGTCGCGTGGTTCGCTCGCAGCAAGCTGCTCGCGTGTACTGTATTAGTTCGAAGCTTTGTATGGCGGCCATCTTGTTTTCCCGCCATATTTTTACCGCGATAGAATTTGACCAAGACTTAAATAGGTCTCGTGAAAATAAAAAAGTTCTAGGTGCTATAGTTTTGCCAGGCCGTAGGGTGACCCCAGTTGCGGAGCAGTTTTCCAATATGACGTTCCGATCACACCCAATACATCATTTTTACCTCTGAGACATTTTCTGGAAAAACAAAAATTTGTATGGCGGCCATCTTGTTTTTCGGCCATTTTGTTTTTTTTTTCACTGGCGATAAATTTTGACCAAGACTTAAATAGGTCTCGTGAAATCAAAAAAGTTCTAGGTGCTATAGTTTTGGCAGGCCGTAGGGTGTCTCCCTGATGCGGAGCAGTTTTTAAAAATCGAACAGTTTTTCCATACTCAGCTTGACGTTTCGATCACACCTCCCATACATCATTTTTGCCTCGAGACATTTTCTGGAAAAACGAAATTTTGTATGGCGGCCATCTTGTTTTTCCGCCATTTTGGTTTTTTTTCACCGGTGATTGAATTTGACCAAGATTTAAACATATCATGCGAAAACAAAATTGCTCTAGGTTTTATACTTTTGCCAGGCCGTAGGGTGCCGCCCTGATGCGGAGCAGTTTTCAAAGATCGAGAAACATCTTCATACTCTACAAGTCGTTCCGATTACAACCCAATATATAGTTTTTACCCCCCAGACAATTTCTAGAAAAACAAAATTTTGTATGGCAGCCATCTTGTTTTTCCGCCATTTTGATTTTTTTTCACCCACAATAGAATTTGACCAAGATTTAAATAGGTATCGTCAAAACTAAAAAGTTCCACGTGCGATAGTTTTGCCAGGCCGTAGGGTGTCTCCCTGATGCGGAGCAGTTTTCCAAGATCTGGAAGTTTTCCCATACTCACTGGGAGGTCCCGATCATACCCCCCATACATCATTTTTACCCCCCGACGCTCCTTCTGGGAGAACAACCCTGTCAGTGAGTCAGTGAGTCAGTGAGTCAGTCAGTCAGTCAGTCAGTACATGGGTTTGTAGCTATATATATTATAATAATAATAATAATAATAAAATAACTAGATGTCGCGTGGTTCGCTCGCAGCAAGCTGCTCGCGTGTCCGGTATTAGTTAGAAGCTTTGTATTGCGGCCATCTTGTTTTCGTGAAATCAAAAAATTTCTAGGTGCTATAGTTTTGCCAGGCCGTAGGGTGTCTCCTTGATGCGGAGCAGTTTTCCAAGATGACATTCCGATCACACCCCTATACATCATTTTTACACCCGAGGCATTTTCTGGAAAAACAAAATTTTGTATGGCGGCCATCTTGTTTTTCCACCATTTTGATTTTTTATCACGAGTGATTGAATTTGACCAAGAATTAAGTAAGTTAAGTGGAAAAAAAAAATTTTCTATGTTTGATAGTTTAGCCAGGCCGTAGGGTGTCCCTGATGCGGATCAGTTTTCCAAGATCTAGCAGTATTTAAATAATCGACATGACGTTCCGATCAAAACCCTCGTACATCATTTTTACCCCCGAGGCATTTTTCGGGAAAAACGAAAATTTTGTATGGCGGCCATCTTGTTTTTCCACCATTTTGAATTTTTTTCACCGGCGATTGGATTTGACCAAGATTTAAATACGTTGTACGAAAAAATCATTGTTCCAGGTGCGATAGGTTAGCCAGGCCGTAGGGTGTCTCCTGATGCGGAGCAGTTTTTCAAGATTGAGAAGTATTTTTATACTCAACAAGACATTCCGATTACAACCCCATACACAGTTTTTACCGCCGAGACATTTTCTGGAAAAACAAAATTTTGTATGGCGGCCATCTTGTTTTTCCGCCATTTTGGTTTTTTTTTCACCCACAATAGAATTTGACCAAGATTTAAATAGGTTTTGCGAAAAAAAAAAATTGATCCAGGTATAATAGTTACGCCAGATTGTAGGGTGTCTCCCTGATGAGGAGCAGTTTTCCCATACTCACCGGGAGGTCCCGATCACTTTTCTCATATATTATTTTTACCCCCCGATGCTCCTTCTGGGAGAACAACCCTGTCAGTGAGTCAGTGAGTCAGTCAGTCAGTCAGTGGGTTTGTAGCTTTATATAATACTAGATGGTGCTAAGTGCGCTCGCTGCTAAAGCAACTTCGCGGGCGTTGTACGTGGATTGACGTTTTCGTATAGTTTGTTTCGCATCACAGATTTGTAATAACTATTAAGACAGACACAAAAAGAAATAAAAAAAAATGTGTAGGATATTGTTGGTTTATTTTATGTTATCAAAAAATAAAAATATAAAATTATATTCTCTCTCTCTCCCTTGCATTGTTCCCATATGGTGGTGGGCTCTTTTTTCCGAGTCTTTTCCTTCCACTTCGCTCTGTTGGATGTATCGTCTGCGGAAACATTGCAGGAACAAAGATCTTCTTTGATGACATCTGCTTCTTTGCCTTCTGTATTTCCTGTTAAAAATAAAATAATTTATTAATTTATTTATAATAACGTATAGATATAATATCCTTTTCTTAGTCGATAGCGATACGTTTTTGCCAAAGTGGTCGTGGTCGTCATGTAACGTACCTAGATTCTTGTCACTATCACTATTGATTGCTGGCTGTCACACTGCTGCATTCATTGAAGAAGCTACCGACATCAGGCTTGGTTGATATAATACTATTGTATTAATAATCTCCTACGCAGTTTTTTGCCTTCTGCATTTCCTATAAATAAAATACATATTAAATATTATATATAATTAAATATTATATATAATTTCTTTTCCTTGGTCGATAGCGATACGTCTTTGCCAAAATAGTCGTGGTCGTCATGTAACGTACCTCGATATCTTGTAACTTTTGATTGCTGGCTGTCACACTGCTGCGTGCATTGAAGAACTTCAGGCTTGGTCGATTTTATTCTATTGCAATCATAATCTCCTACAAAGTTTATTGCACTCTGCATTTCCTGTGAATAAAATATACAGGGTGTTAGTGACATTGTAACGAATACTGATGGGGATGATTCAGACCATGATTCTGAGTTCATATCAAGTGGAATTTTCCGTCGCAAAATTCATGATTTTTTTTTAGTTATTTTAAATTATTTTCAATTCTATACTTTTGCGATGAAAAATTCCACTTGATATTAACTCAGAATAATCAGGTGAATCATCCCCCTCTGTATTCGGTACGATGTCACTTACACCCCGCACAAGTACATACTGTAGCCATACAAGTAGGTAAGGGTGTTAGTGACACCGTAACAAATACTGAAGAGGATGATTCAGACCATAATTCTGAGTTGAAATCAAGTGGAATTTTCAGTCGGAAAATTCATGAAAATTTTTGTTTTTTTTTAAGTTATTTTCTGTTCCATACTTTTGCGACGGAAAATTCCACTTGATATCATCTCATAATCATGGTCTCCATCATCCCTCAAAGTTTTCGTTACGATGTCACTAACACCCTGTATATTACATTTTTTTTCCTTAGTCTATAGCGATACGTTTATGTCAAAGTGGTCGTGATCGTCATGTAACGTACCTCGACATCTTGTTACTTTTGATTGCTGGCTGTCACACTGCTGCATTCTTTGAATGAGCGGCCAACATCAGGCTTGGTTTATATAATACTATTGTATTAATGATCTCCTACGCAGTTTTTTGCCTTCTGCATTTCCTGTAAATAAAATATATAATTAAATATTATATGTAATTTATTTTCCTTAGTCGATAGCAATACGTTTTTGCCAAAATAGTTGTGGTCGTCATGTAACGTACCTCGACATCTTGTTACTTTTGATTGCTGGCTGTCACACTGCTGCATTCATTGAAGGAGCTGGCAACATCAGGCATGCAAGTACCTTAAGTACCGTAGAGGTGCACTAAGAAAGGAATTCCCAAAATTCTCACGGGAACGGGAATTAGCGGGAAAATCCTTTGTATGAAAAATCTAAACCACTCAAGTTAGACGTTTGAATTTGGCATGCAGATACCTTAAGTACCGTAGTGGTGCACTAAGAAAGGAATTCCCGAAATTCCCACGAGAACGGGAATTAGCGGGAAAATCCTTTTGTATGAAAAATCTAAACCACTCAAGTTAGACCTTTGAAATTTGTCATGCAGGTACCTTAGGTACCGTGGAGGTGCACTAAGAAAGGAATTCCCAAATTCCCACGGGAACGCGAATTAACGGGAAAATCCTTTTGTATGAAAAATCTAAACCACTCAAGTTAGACGTTTGAAATTTGAAAGAAAGAAAGAAAGAAAGAAACGTTTATTATAAAGGAACACCACAGTAACAAATAAAAAATAAATAACAAATATATAATATAAAACACGGAGTAACACATAACTTACAATCAAACACATAATAAAAAAAAAATTAAAAATAAAAGACAACATACACGAGAAATACAAATAATTGTGTGTATGGACTGGTCAACGATGGTGGTGGTGTCCTTTATAAAAGGGGCTCACTCAGCATAAGCCGCGGCGCGAGCCACGACGCTGGTATTCTGTGGACCCTGCTAAGTGAGGCACGGAAGCCGTGTCTCCACAAATACGACTTGAATGAATACATAATAATATTTACTTATAAAATAAAGTACTTAGTTTACAAAAACATAATATATTAAAAGCGTGTGTGTGTGCAGTGTATCTACAAATACATGAAAGAAATACAATAATACTTACAAAACAATGCGTTTAAAACGATAAAATAAACAAATAAATAAAGTTAGAAATGTTAGAATGTGACAAGTTAGTGTGCGTGCGGATTTGAACGAAAGAACGTAGTGTACGTTGCAACTCAAACTGGTTTGGCCGGAGTAAAACTACCGTTAGCGGGCTTACTACGTCAACATTTTTATCAAACGCATTACGTCAGTTTCAACCGCCACTGCCGTCCGAGTGCAACGTTTATTATGTAATCAGCTTGTACAAAAAACCCGTCGCCAAAGTTTTTTGTGTTTTTAAAAGTGTTGGGAATAAAAATATAAATAATTGATTGATAATAAAAAACCTTTAACGAATCAGTGACCATAGTTACAATAAAAAATAACAAATAACCCCCAATGAACAGACTAGACGCATATTTGTGTACCGCCTACTAGTGTATTTTCAATGAGTAGCTGTGTGCCTGTGTGCCTGTTAGAGCTATATTGCCGTCGCATCCGCGTCGCAAGTTAGCCTCCGCCATCGTGTCGTGTCTGGACCACAGAGGTAGGTTTAAGTGGTTTTGTTTATTAAGAACTCTTTTGTAGTCGCAGAAGATGTTGCTTAAAATGAAGTTTAAAATTATTGATTGTTTTCAGACTACGAATTGGTGGCGGCAGATCATTCCAACACTTGGATGCGGCGAACCGGAAACTTCCGCGAAAGGCAACAGTACGATGGCGCGGCACTGCTAGTGAGTAGATCGTCGAGCGTGTTTGATATGACTGAACGTCACGGGACCACACCAGTTTTTTTGCAAGATAGGATGGTATACTATATTTTACAACTCCGAATAGAAGTGTAGCGAGATGCAGATGTCTTCGAGCATTCATTTTTACAATACTTGCATTATTTAAGAACGGCGTAACGTGCGTGCGGGGAGGTATTTTAAAACAAAATCTTGCACACGCATTTTGAACCCTCTGAATCAACTTCCGTGACCGTGCAAGGAGCCGAGGACCGTAAACGACATCCATATAATTGAATTTGGACAGAACAAGGGAATCGCAGAGCTTTATACGAGTGCCAGTATTGATGAACTGTCTAATCAGATATAAGGTTTTGAGCCGATAGAAGCAATTAGCAGCTGTATTAATTATGTATTTTTCAAATCTCAATTCCTCATCCATAAGAAGACCAAGGTTTCGTGCTTCTGTAACCCGCTCCACTGTTTCGCCCCTGATGTTCACATTCACCCCGTAACTTGATATTCTGTTTATCTGCTGTTTTTAATATATATTCTAATTTGGCATGCAGGTACTTTAGTAAACTTAAAGCTTAGTTGCAACAGGATATTACAAAATTCCCACGGGAACGGTAGTTAGCGGGAAAAAACATTTGTATGAAAAAATCAAATCTAAATAAAAGGAGAAACTGACTGACTCAGTGACTGACATATATCAACGCATAGCCTGAACGGCTAAACGTAGGCATTGAAATTTGGAAGGGACATAGCTTAGGTACCGTAGAGGTGCATTAAGAAAGGAATTCCCGGAAGTCCCACGGGAACGGAAATTAGCGGGAAAATCTTTTTGTATGAAAAATCTAAACCGCTTAAGTTAGACGCTTGAAATTTGGCATGCAGGTACCTTAGTTAACTTAAAGCTTAATTGCAACAGGATATTGCAAAATTCCCACGGAAACGGGAGTTAGTGGGAAAAAAACATTTGTATGAAAAATCGAAACCGCGTAAGATAGATATTTTCAATTCAATTAAATTATTTATTGCATTCCATGTAGTACAATAGGGTGTTACATAGGCATAGGAACTAAAACATGGACCCTATAGGGCACAGCAACGTTGAAGGGAAGAGAGGAAGTGTGTATTAAAATTAAAACTCAATGAACAATCAATTAAAAAAAAAACAATTCAATCAATTGATTCAATCTAGCACGCATGTATACCTTAGTAAATATAAAGTTTATTTTTGGCTGTATTTTGAAAAATGGGAGTTATTGGGAAAAAAAAATGTACTTATGAAAAAATCTAAACTGCATAAGTATGCACTCCCACACACACAAAGATCTCTCTCTTATATAACACGGCACGCGGACGAAGTCGCGGGCAAAAGCTAGTATTAAATAATATTTCATACGGTATTATTTCGTTCTTTAATTTAATGTGTTTTTAGTGCTTCTGAATGTGATTTTGTTTTAAATACTTAGCTTATTAGCATTCATCAGTATCCAAGAATTCATCATACCACTGCTAATTAATAAACAAACAACGGTTTTAGCGTTTAAATACCGAAAAAACACCTGCCTGTTCATTTATTACTTGTTTCATTAAACAGGAATTTGCATATCGATCGTTTTCAATTAACTTCGAACAGTTACAACTACACGTAAACTGAGCATGTAGTCTATCTACAGCAAGATCGTGACCGCTGACTGCAGCTCTCCTTCTCCCTCCATTTCACTCCCAATCGACATTTTCACCTTTGCTGATATGATTACTCCACAGGATACCTCCATCCCCTGCATACCTGGTCGCTAGATTCGGCTGGCACGTCATATCGGTTTGACAGCCAACTCACGTAACTATTGTTGATCGATCCACAGTCCACTGAAGTGCCTACGATGAAGGGAACAACATGGACAGTTCTATTTCGAATTACTCCAACCCATGCGATGTTCATCCATGCGACAACCCACCTGATCTGAGTGGAACTTAACTGAAGCAAGAGAGTGATGCCTAATTCCATCTGCCAACTAGCTCCACTTCTCTCCCGTGCACCAGTCGCACCCACACCGACGTGTTCATCTTGCCAGTTTTCCTCACACCCGTCCACTTGTCTCTTGAAGATTGGCGTCCACAACACCAACGGTTGGTTAGGTCATGCAAGCATTGTTACAATTGATAAAAACACATATTTTCATTTAGTGAATGTGATAACCTGTACTAATAATTTGGTCAACTTAGCGATGATAACTCAATGTAAGTATTAACAAACTCGGTACGTGTTTGTAATTGTGAATAATATCTTTAAATTGTACAACTCGCTTATGTTTGACAATTACTGAGTAATTGCTTTGCTTATTGCATGCTAATTGCTGAAAATTGCTTTTTATTTTAAATTCCTTAGCTAAAAATTGCTTTTTCTTTCACATTTCTCTGCTTATTGAATGACTATTGCTAACTCATTAGATAGAACCTACTTCTCATATAAGTAGGTGGATGCGGCCTCGATTAGCGGGGGAACCACATGAAAAAAAGCGAGCTACTGGGTGTACCTCCTGGGTAGTTTGGAAATCACCTAATATATATATGTATATATTTATAAATAAAAGTTAATATATATAAATTAACATTATTTTTTTTTAACAGGAAATGCACAATGCTAAAAACTGCGTAGGAGATTTTAATACAATAGTACTACCAAGCCTGATGTTGGCCTCTATTTCAATGAATGCAGCAGTGTCACAGCTAGCAATCAAAAGTAACAAGATATTGAGGTACGTTAAATGACGATCACGACCACTTTGGCAAAAACGTATCGCTATAGACTAAGGAAAAAAATAATATATATTTTATTTACAGGAAATGCAGATGACAATAAACTGTGTAGGAGTTCATGATTGCAATAGAATAAAATCGACCAAGCCTGAAGTCAGCAGCCCCTTCAATGAATGCAGCAGTGTGACAGCCAGCAATCAAAAGTTACAAGATATCGAGGTACGTTTCATGACGACCATGACTATTTTGGCAAAAACGTATCGCTATAGACTAAGGAAAAAAAATTTATATATATGTTATTTACAGGAAATGCAGATGGCAATAAACTGTGTAGGAGTTTATGATTGCAATAGAATAAAATCGACCAAGCCTGAAGTCAGCAGCCCCTTCAATGAATGCAGCAGTGTGACAGCCAGCAATCAAAAGTAACAAGATATCGAGGTACGTTACATGACGACCACGACTATTTTGGCAAAAACGTATTGCTATCGACTAAGGAAAATAAATTACAAATAATATTTAATTATATATTTTATTTACAGGAAATGCAGAAGGCAAAAAACTGCGTAGGAGATCATTAATACAATAGTATTATATAAACCAAGCCTGATGTTGGCCGCTCATTCAAAGAATGCAGCAGTGTGACAGCCAGCAATCAAAAGTAACAAAATGTCGAGGT